>NC_041390.1:585153164-585157572 GCF_002162155.2 Triticum dicoccoides
TGCCCGTGCTTGCTTTCTTTGCATCTCGACGGATGACCGGCCGCCGCTGCTGGACCCAGGCGTGACGTTGAGGTCGATGACGGCCGCGGGGCGCGGTGTGGACGGCACGAACAAGCCCATGTCCGGCGACCCCGAGAAACGGGTCTGGCCGTCGTGCCTTGGCGGAGGAAAGCCGGGCGACATGGGCGCGGTCCGCGACTGGCAGTGCGGAGGCCGGGCGACCGACGAGTGTGTGCTCGCCCTGCCAACGGCCGCTGCAGGAAACCCGGACGGACGGCCCATGCCAAGCATGAGGAGGGTGTGCGCTTTGTTGACGAGGTCCTCCTTCTCGTCGACCGTGGCCTTGCGCTGCGCGACCTCCATCGCATCGCGTTAGGCGGTGAACTTGGCCGCGGCAGCATTGACCTTGACGACCGCTCTCTGTTCCCTCCTCTTCGTCGATTCCGCGTCCAACTTGGCGATCTCCTCCGGCGTGCACTCCGATCGCGGCTTCTTGGCGCCTTGGTCGCCTTCTTCTTCACCTTTGTGGGCGGGTCGACGGCTAGGCCGTCGGAATTTGGCGGGGCGTCGGCCATGGACGAGGCATAGAGGGGGCGGCGGGAGGGATGCGGGAGGGTTTGGGGAAATGACGCCAAATAGGGCGGGGGGGTTGGTTTCTCCCACCGACAGGCGGGCCAGGGGAGGACAAGCGCGCGCGCCCCGCCCGTCCGCGCGCTGTCCATTTCACCCCAAAACCGGTGCAAACTTGGGCCGGGGATGGGTCGAAAGAGGACACAAAGCGGACAAAAGTCCGTCTGCGCCCGCGCGCTGGTCCGTCTGGTTTGTCCATTTACCCCAAACGGACGGGGGCGGACAGGATAGGGTCGCGCGGTGGAGTTGGCCTAACATGATCGTAGATGACAAGTGGGAGCAGCCACCAAACTATCGCTATGCAAATGAGGGGAACAAAATTAAATACCACCATTTAAGCATAACGACATATTCAAAACCATGCGAGTCATGAACAACTTTGTGATGATCTAGTTGAGCATTTGTGGCTGCTTCATGGTCAATAAACTTCTTCGTATTATGTTCTATTTCGAATGATTTGTACCATTTTGTTATGTTTGAATTTCAATTCCAATTTCAAACCAAATTTCATAAATTGTTGATTTAAAATTATTATCACATATGTGTGCCTGATATAACATTGTTCAGATTATTATGGTGATACTATAGATATGAATCTGTCATCTGTATGCTTGTTTAATGCAAAATGTATGTCATTTGTATGCTAGTTTAATGGGGAACAGAAAAAATAGATATTAGGGGACGATGTTTATAGAAACTAAGAAAATACCTCACCAAACAACTTCTCGTAAATTTTATGGATGTCGTCATCCTGTAAAACTACTTTTACGGGGAGTTTTTACATGGGTTGTTGGACATGCTCTTAGATTTGTTTTCATGTGTCTATCATCGACACAAAATTCTTTTGTAGTGACTGATGAGGCATGGGTCGCTAGTGAAATGCCTGCAGTGACTTCAGTTAGTTTAAGATCACAAAATTTATCGAAGAAATACACATGCTTTGTTGTCACTTTACTCACATTTTTATTCAACCACTTGTACCCATGATTTTGTGAACGATATGTTTCAAACTTTCTTTCTATGCTTTGGAATTCATGAAATTCCACATATGTCCTTACAAACTAGTCCCTTAAAATCGATCCCTATTGGGGACCCATACACCCGAGCTCCCAGGGCACTTTTTGACGAACCCTATAGTTCTTGTCGATGACCCGAGAACGAGCTCCTATTGGTGAGCTCTTGTTGAAGATCGATATTGTTTTAGAAAAAAGGCGCAAGAAGCTAAATTAATAAAGCCATCATGGAGATAGTTAAACATGATTGTTGTTGTCATACGCTCTCTTAGAGTTTTTTCTACAAAGACCGAGTAAAATGCCGAAACACACATTCACACAAACACACCACACGACCCCTATTGTGGATGGATCAAAGATTGGCAGAGTCATCACTTGTACCTCGCTATCTACAATAACATCTTCTCCTATTAAAAGATAATACCGTCTTAATAAAACACACAGAGGTTTGACCCTACCATGTTCAAGGTACACTCATCTCCCTAATCATCCAATCAAAGATTCATTCCCAAGAATCGGAAGAGTTTATTATCACTAGTTGCACGATAAAAAAATACCTAAAAAGAGAGTGCATGCTTAGTAGTCGGTTTGCATAGGTCGGGGGTTTCAACCTCCTTTTCGAACAAGAAAAATAATAGCAGTAGGACGCCCGATACGCAAAATTCAAGTAGTTTTTTTGGAACAAAAAAGACAAATGCAAGTTTTTTTAGTAGTTGTGTTACGGGCTGGTTTATTTCCCCTCTGGCCAGCCCATAGCCCACACAAAATGAAATCCCCCATTTGATGTGCATCCAGCCCACTGAAACCTCCCGAAAGGCCCACCCACATTCGCGCCCCACGAAACAAAACGAGCCAGCCCGTCTCCCCCAACCTCCCCAAAACCCTAGCGCCTCCTCCCCCTAAAAGCTTCGGCCGCGCGCGCCGCTCCGCCGCACGCCCGCCACCGCAACCATGGCCGACGTCGACATGGAGGAGCTCCCCCAGACGCCCCGCTCGGTGGCCGGCGACGACCCCGACCTCTCCCTGTTCTCCGGCGAGGCCGACCTCGCCGCGGCCATCCTCGCCCGCCTCGGCGCCTCGCGGCGGGAGGACGACGAGCACCTCTGCGCCACCGCCGCCTCCTTGGCGCAGACCGTCAGGGACAGCGGCCTCCCCGCCTCTACCGTCGCCTACTACGGGGCGGCGGCCGCCGCGCTGGACCCGCTCGCGCGCGCGGGGCCCGCGGCCGCCGACAGCCACGTCGCGGGCGCGCTCCTCGCGTTCCTCTCCGCGGCGATCCCCGCGCTCCCGACCGCCGTGGTGCGCTCCCGCGGCCGCGAGGTCGCTGACGACGTGGCGCGCGTGCTCGAGTTCCCCTCCACGCCCGACTCCGGCGTGAGGGCCGGGGTGAGGTGCCTCGCGCACTTGATATCCGCGGGAGACAAGTCCAGCTGGCAGGCGGTGGAGCCGCTCTACGCCGTGGTGCTACGGCTCGTCACCGATGATCGGCCCAAGGTAAACTACCATCAATTCTGAGTTGAAAATTGGTGGCTTACAGTCTTATCGGGACATCTAGTATAAGATTATGCCAATGATTTCCGCGGTACTCAGTCCAAAATGCAAGTGTTTGATCAACATGTTGAAGATTATTCATGGTTTACTTTAATGGGCTGCAGGTGAGAAATCAATCTCATTCTTGCTTGCGAGATATTCTCCTGAGTTTTCAGAGAAAAGCTATTTTGGTTCCGGCAAGTGACGGAATCGCAAGATGTTTTGAACGACTTCTGCTGCTTGCTGGAGGATCCAATGATGCAAACACTGGTTCAGCAGCAGAAGGACCCAAGGGGGCTAAGGATGTCATACATATGTTAGATGCTCTTAAGTGCTGCCTTCCTCTCATGGCATCCAAGCCCTCCAATACCATCTTAAAGTATTTTACAGCACTGTTGGGTCTGCGTCAACCAATTGTGACAAAGAGTATATTGGAGAATCTGCATGCTGTTGGTGACAGCCCAACTGTGCAGCTTAAACCTGATATGCTATTGGATCTCATGTGTTCTCTCGGGATGTCAGTCTCCACTGAAAGAAAATCCGGAGATGAACTCGCTTCAATCGCACGGCTTCTAAATATTGGCACTAGAAAAGTTTACAGTCAGAATAAGCACATATTTGTTGTAAAGCTCCCACTAGTGTTTACTTCACTTGGAGGTTGGTGATTTTCATAAATTTGGCATTTCTAAGTTTATTGGCATTCCTTGGTTGTTATGTGTTACTTACAAGTTACAAATCATATTAATCTCTCTCTTCCAAATTATTTCTCAGATATATTGGCAAGTGAATTTGAAGAAGCTAGATTTTGTGCGGTGGAGACTTTCAAAGGATTAATAGATAATTGCATTGATGAAAACATGATGTCTCAGGGGATCGACCAGATTAAGGCTAGACATCAAGGGGTGAGATCTAACCCCACAGTCATAGAGAAGATATGTGCTATCCTGGAGGGCTTGCTAGATGTACGCTGCAGTGATGTATGGGACAAATCATTTCTTGTAATTTCATTGGCATTTGATACGTTAGGTAAGTATACCGCTGTTTTCATCCTTATCTTATGTGTTGGCATTGTGTTGTTAGTCTTAAGTTTCTAATGCTTTGTAACTCTCATTAGTTGGCACTTGGCAATGCTTGGCTTGAGGCTTTGTTTGCAGTACTGTAGTATTTTTTTAAAGCGCCTATTTATTTTTGCAATGCAATGGTATTTGAAGGATCTTCTATAACGTGTGACAACA
>NC_041390.1:585157720-585234366 GCF_002162155.2 Triticum dicoccoides
CACTTAATTCCAACAGAACATAGCAACCACAAACTCACCGTAAAATTGGTCTGCATTAGTTCTGTGATAATGGTGGTTGTAGATCTGGTTTTTATTTTCAGCAGCTTACCAATAATGGACCGCAATTGATCTTTCTAGTTTTTGGTGTCCCATCTGGTCATGGAGATGCAATTAATCTTTCACCATGCTTCTTGTCGGCCATTGCTATGCAATTATTTCTACTTGATTGTTTTCTGATAAATTGGACAATATTACTTTTTTTTACTACTGCTAGTTAGTTGCTTGATATCAAGCTGTCTCAGTTCCTGAACTCATTTCTCATGGGAAACAATAGGAAAATCTTCATCTGATCTATTGCCAGAAGCACTTAAGAACCTGGCAGACATGCAGAACATGTCTGATGATGACTTTTCTTTCCGGAAGCAGGTATTTCTGTCTACCACACATGCACTTTGATCTTGCCAAAACTTATGCCGCTTAAGATTTTGCTACGGCCTATGAGCATAGACGTATAGTCAATATATAAAGCTGTAGCCTGTAAACTTGAATGTCATCTGCTGGTTCACCTTCAAATGCTTCTATTTTGCAGCTCAATGCATGTCTTGGTTCAGCAATTTCTGCAATGGGGCCAAAGAATGTTCTTGACATTCTTCATATTCAGTCAATATCTGTTGAGAATGAATGGATTCTCCCTATTTTAGAAAGGCACATTGTTGGTGCTAGTTTACAGTTTTTCTTGAGAGATATTCTGGGCATCGTTAGAGCTGTAGAGAAGAGTATTCCCAAGGTATACCGGAAATAAAGATCTTTTTTATGCTTTAACAATAAAAGGATCAAGCCATTCATTTTTGAACTACAGCCTGATAACGTTTCCAATATCTGCAATTGACCAGCTTTTGAAAGACGATAAGCTTTTCTCCGCCAAGAGAGCAGAGGGTTATGTGTATTCACTTTGGTCTTTGTTACCATCTTGCTGTAACTATCCATGTGATACTTCAAGCAGCTTCAGAGTTCTACAAAATGTTTTATGTGACACTCTCCAAAACCAGCCTGACTTGCGAGGCATCATTTGTTCCAGTATTCAGGTGCTTCACATCGCCTCTGTTCAAGTTACAGTGAACTGCTATTTAATTTTAAGTGTCTTTCTGACTTGTGTTCGTTTTAGATTTTAATCAAACAAAACAAGGAAGCTTTGTCAATCACTAACAAAGAGGACATTCTTGTTGATGCTGAATTAAGCAAATCTGAAAGAAGAGCAAAGGAACGCTATACTAAAGAGTCAGCTGAGGAAAATTTGAAAGAAATACGTGCTTTCTCTTCAAAATTCTTGGAGATATTATGTTCTATATTCATGTCATCCTCAAAGGACGCTATTGGATTCTTACAGGTATGCCATTGCTGTTTGCAATATATATATGCTGTCATCTTATTGTGGGGGCTTGATCCGATTGTTGTACTCTTTGTGAATATCATGGGGCTTGATCCATGTGGGTTATGCAATTTTTCTCGGAGTTATTTGATTTTTCTTTTTAAGTTGTGTCTTTAAAGTGTAAATTTCCTGTAAGATACACTGATAGATTATCATTTGAATCTATCACTGCTAATAGTCAATTATATTTTTCGACCAAAAATGAATCAAGGCTAAACTAAGTCTCCTTATTTTGTGGAGTGCAATTCCATCATTCCATTATGAATTTCATGTTGGATTGTTTCATTGATTGACTGCATTTCATTTATATTGCTTGAAAGCATGTAACTTACATGGCATTGCCCTCTTTGTTCGACCAGCCTGCGATAAGCGAGATAGCATCCATATCAGACAAAGATGTTGTCAGCAAGTTCTTCCTTGATGCAATAAGAAAGTTGCTGGATGCCACAAAAGCTATTAATGCGCAGCAAGTGAATGACGGTTCAATGCAGATTGACGATAATTCCAATACAAATAACATGACAAGGTTTCACGGAGTTTAATTTTTTCTCGGTTCTTATCTGTGCATCCTAGATTCCAGTTTAAGTCCAGTGTTGATTTCCAAACTTGATTTGAATTTCAGGGCCCTCCTTTTAGAATTTGCAGCTTCATTAATGCCTGGATTGGATGCAAAGTCTATCAATGTGCTATTCAGTTATGTAAAACCTGCAATTAAGGTACATATATGGTTTTCATGCAACTTATGTTTGTCTTCTCCATTTAAGCAACATGTTATGTAAATTGCTTGTACCTTGCTTTTTTTTTTCCGGTTTTAGGATAGCGACTCAATGAATCAAAAGAGAGCATACAAGGTCCTCTCAATGTTACTTAAGGTTTGTTTTTGTTTTCAGTTAGTTAATTTATATTAACAATTGCACGAAACAAGAAAAACAACTTCTGAACTTTTTTCTGTATGCTTGACTATTTCAGGATGCTGAATTTATTGAGAGGAATTTAGATGTCCTGTTGGAATTGATGATTTTGTCATTGCCATGCCAATTTCCATCAAAGCGGTACAGGCTTGAATGCCTGCATCACCTTATTGTTTACATTTTGAAGGTTGGTAAAGCAGAAACATCAACACAGTTTATGAACAAATTTACATCTCTATCTGGGAGAGCATTAACAAATGTGCATCACTTTCTTGTCTGCAGGATCCATCGAAGCTTAGGAAGAGGGAAATTGTTAGTTCATTTCTCACTGAAATACTTCTTGCCTTGAAGGAGGTAACGGAAATAGTGTATTATACATTGCACTGCATTATCAAATATCAATGTAGCCAGGAAGAAACTTTCTATAATGCTCAAGTAGCATGTTGCCAATTTGTCATTTTTGTTTCTTATTCCCTTTGAAACACAATACATAATTACAGCTTCCTGTTATTACCTAAGGCTGTTCTTTTGTTTTATTGAAACAAAAATAGATCAAAGTGAGTTTTTCTGTTCAGAGTAGAGTACAGATATTTGTTTACTCTAGACCTTACTGCTTACATTGATCAAGTACTCAAGTGTTGAATGGCATAGTTCTTTCGCTTAACTCTTGCTACTGAAGCAATGTTCATTTTTTCTGATAGGACAACTTCTGAATGTACTCATGTGGTACAGGAAAGTCAGATGTGAGATTAATGGTGATGCGTTTATGTTTCTTCACAGGCTAACAAGAAAACCAGAAATAGAGCTTATGATGTGCTTATTGCAATTGGCCACGCTTGTGAAGATGCTGAAAATGATGGGAGGAAGGACAGCTTGCACCAGTTCTTTGACATGGTACTTCAATGCCATTATGCATTTTAATTTCAGTTTTTTTTATGGGAAAATTCGACCACTTGAGCACTATGATGTTGCAATTTGGCAACCTAGCATTTTCCGGTGTGCTCAGTTGTTAACCCTTGATAATTGGGATCTTTTCTCCCTCTATACAACAAGATGTGATACATAGTTTGGTTTAACTTTGTCAGCTTTCATGTTTAGGTAGCTGGTGGTCTAGCTGGTCAAACTCCACATGCGATTAGTGCTGCTGTAACTGGGTTAGCTCGCTTGACCTATGAGTTCTCAGATCTTATTGGAGTAGCTTACAAGCTCCTCCCCTCGACTTTTCTCCTTATGCAGAGGAACAACCGAGAACTTGTCAAAGTAAAGTCATAACACACCTCCAGTTCATGAATTTAGCTAATCAATAATTTCATCTCAAGCTCCTTCAACTAACATTGATATCGTGGCCAGGCCAACTTAGGCTTTATCAAAGCATTGGTGGCTAGATCTAAAGCTGATGTGCTTCATGAGCACTTGAAGGGAGTCGTTGAGGGTTTGTTGAGCTGGCAAAGTGATAAGAAGAATTCTTTGAAAGCGAAGGTATTGTTCTATTGATTGATTGTCTGTGATGAAGCGCTGTTTATTTTTTACTAGGAATGTGCTATTAAAAAAATCAATAAATGCCTACTTCCGCATGTTAGTATTTTACTCTGTCTTTGCTGTTGTCCTACTTTATGTCAGGAAAGATAAGACAAGTGTTTGGGAAATAAATGCACATTTCTGCATATTAATGAACTCTTATCCTTTTATTTGAGCTTGCTTGTAATTTTCACTCTTCTTATTATTAGGTTTTTGAGCCTGCTAATAACTCCACTCGTTTTATTATTAGGTCAAATCACTTGTTGAAATTCTCGTGAAAAAATGTGGTTTAGATGCAGTAAAAGCTGTGATGCCCGAAGAACATATGAAATTGCTCACCAATATCAGGAAGGTAAGTTCAGTTGTGATACAAATCTGCAGAGTTCCAACAAAAGCTTCAGAGAGAAAAGAAAATAATGACTTCTCCCTCTTATCGTGTTACTTCTACCATTTGTTTGCAATGTTTACCAGATTAATGAGCGTAAAATGAGGAAGGGCAATTCGTCTGAGGATGGGGAGGCTATGTCCATGGCCTCAGGAGCTACAAGGTATTACTGGCACGATAATGCCATAATTTAGTGCCATCTGTTTTTTTTCTGAAAAGTCGTGAGCTTAGACAAAAGCAAATTTTGTTTAATCTAATTTAAATCCAAAGTATCTACATCTTGTGTTCAACTGATTGATCCATGTTTTGACTGCAGGCAAAGTGGATGGAATCACACACAGATGTTTTCTGATTTTGGAAGTGACGATGAAGACTCGAATGGTCCCTTTTCCAAGCAGCATAGTCTTGCTTCTCGTAACGGATCAAAAGCTTCAACACGGTATGTGCCATGTCATTGCCGTGCTGAAAAGCTGCCTCAGAAGCTGAAACAATTGCTGTGCTGAAAAGCTGCCTGAGAAGCTGAAACAATCATAATTGTTTGCATTTGCTTTTATTCACATCCAGGTCGAACCGAAAGCGTCAAGATAAGAACTTGCAGGAAAAGATCATTGATCACTCGACTGGTGAGCCCCTAGATTTACTTGACCAGAAGACAATGCGGTTGGCTCTCAAATCAACAGGAAAAAAGAGGGCTGCACCTGATGTCGACGACGACGACGAGATCGAGATGGACCCCGAAGGCCGTATGATCATTCGTGAAGAACGGGAATGGCGTAAAAAGAAGCCCATTGTCTCGCATGACGAGGAGGCTGATGACAAGACCTCTGTCAGAAGCCAGTCAGTGAAGAGGAGGAAGGTGGCCAGCACTGGCTGGTCCTACACCGGCCATGAGTACACCAGCAAGAAGGCCGGTGGTGATCTCAAGAAGAAAGACAAGATGGAGCCATATGCTTACTGGCCTTTGGATCGGAAGCTGCTCAACCGCAGGTCAGATCGCAAGCAGTCGGCACGCAAGGGCATGGCTAGTGTCATGAAGATGGCGAAAAGGTTTGAGGGGAAGAGCGCTTCGGGTGCCCTCGCAGCCAAGAGGACACAAAAACACAAGCAGAAGAAGAACAAGTGAGTAGAGGAGACGAGGCTGTAGGAAATTTTTGTAACTGTACAGTGAGGGTTTAGCTAGCACTAGCTGCGCTTGTCGTGGCGTATTTATGCTGCTGCCGTTTCTCTCGGTTTTTCCCGAAGGTAAATTTTGACTGCTTCCCCGGGCTTTTTCCTGAAGGAAAAACTTCAGTTTCTTGTTCGCAAGATATAGTTTTCTGTATCTTAGGATTTTGTACTTTCAGATTCAGATCGACTGAAACATGTTGTAGTTTGATTGATGGTGGAATGTAAAATCTTGCAATTTGCCATGTGCTGCTAGTTTGTCTAGTTTGTGAGCCAAGAGGGCCTCTCTGCCATGGACGGTGGACGGTGGACGGCAGCCCGCCGCTCCCACGGTGTGGGAAGATCTGAACCCGCCTGCTGAGGGAGAGCCGTGGCTTCCAAAACAGCTCGAGCTTCTCCACCTAGGCGGCGGCAAGTTTCTCATCGCTAAGACCTTTACGGAAGGAGAAAGAGGAGGGTACTTCTCCGTGCTCACCGGGATAGAGATGATGGCTGGCGCCGGTGGTGATGACCGGCAGCAGACCCTTCAGATGGTCAAGCACAAGTGCGCACGTTTTGTCTTCACGGATGAGCACATCGAGTGGGTGCTCTGACTCTGAGTGAAATGAATAATCTTGCATCCCTTCATGTTATTGTCTGTCGCATTTGCGAGAATGTTGCTCTGGACCGTGGTTTTTTACCTGAAGGAAAATGTTGACCTTTTTGTGTTTGCAAGATATAATTTTCAGTATCTTGACGCTGTTTGGTAGGAGTATTTGTTAGATTGAAACGTGCTGTAATTTCAACTGATGATAACTTGTAAAATCTTGAAATTTGCCATCCTGCCTATGCTGTATTCTAATGAGAATCTAGGATGCTTATGTGTACATATATAGGATATAGCTGATGATGTTGTGCATATTCGGACATAATTGCAGTTGATGTAGATGCAAAGATTGTGCATATGGTACCCAAATGACTTGGACAGTGCAAGATACAGCAGGAAGACACGTGCGTGCTCTCGTATTTTTTTAGTACTTGTAAGAGTTCTAAACGCCAATCAAATATTGGGCATTGTATTAATTGTGCAAACCAAATATTTTGCATTAATAATCTCCATTTTATACCAGAGTGCAACAGTACATTTTTTGGGGACTAAGTAAATGCAAATAAAATCTGCTAAACTATAGTCATAAATATTTCAATAACCTCTTGGTTTCAAGTTCCATTTAAAGGGGGCCGAGCTAAGCTCTTCCCCTGGAACAATTCTTGCAGCTCATTCTCTGGTGGTTTGAGACTGATCATGGGTAACAACTTTAGTCTCTTCATCCTGGCTCTGTGCATTCTGCATCTCACCCGTGGCATACTTGGAGTTAGACCCCATGCTGGAAATCAGGTGCGTGCGTTTCAGAAATTCCCAGCAATATTGATGCGTAATTTCAAACTTGATGCATGCATGGTTCAAGATCAAACGGCCTAATATTTTATTTCAGGAGGAGCTTGGTGTCTCTGGTGGCAACTTAAAGCCAATCAACCTGAAGATGGATGGTTTGGATCCACCTCCTGCAAATGTGTCAACGTTCCCTAATTATGGCGTCAGAACTTCCTATGTGAGTATATTAACCCCCTCTGGTTTGAGTCGTTTCCGGCATCAACAATCTCAAGAACATAACTTTGAAGGTGACATTATCCTTTTTTTTGTGGGGACGATGACAAAGTAACAATATTTGAGACAAATTACTTATACAATTACCCACGGTATTCAACCTAAACATGAACACGAATCATGGTTGTCACTAACAACCTAGATATAGGATGACTGCTGATTATGCCAAACCGCTTATTAAGGAAACATGTCACCTTTCGTCTAAAAAATAGATAAAATGATCTAAACCATTAGGTTTAATCTGCATGGGGTTGTGATGTTGTTTTCAAGTGTGTTGTTGGGGTGAAACTAAATCACGCTGCACTTAACATGATCCACCATGTCAATCTTTTAGCAGATCCATATCTGAAGTTACGGGAATAAATGTTTGGTGTGCACACCCTAAATATCCAGATGAAAACACAAACGTCACAATAAACCAAGTTGTTACAAACATTTAAATCAGACTATAGCTATCGAAATCGACACAAGTGGAGAAAGTTTTTATATAAATATCCTCTACCGTACCAAATAGAGCATAATTACATTGACATCTTCAAGTAAATTCCTTTTTTTAACCAGGATGCTGCATATAAAACACATGTGGCACGGGATTACTATGGGATTGAAGCTACAATCGACATATATGGTCTCTCTTTGCGTCAAGATCAACACAGTGGAGCTGCCTTAATTATTAAGAATTCGAAATCGTTCGATTGTAACATGATTGTTGTTGGATGGCATGTAAGTCACTTTCACTTATTTTGTATTTTATTTTCTTACTATGTGTGTATGGTAGTACAAGTATGTTCCCAACTAATTTTATTTAATCCACAGGCTTATCCATGGCAGTATGGTGGTAATACAGACACTCGCTTTTTCACTTACTGGACGCTAAGAACAACACGTCATGCATTTCAAAAAAATGTGTTGGGGTAATTTCTCTTGTTGCTAATTGCTTTAAAATTGTTTCATAGAGCGATAACCAAGGATGGACGGGCTGCTACGATTTAACCTGTCCAGCAGGTTATGTTCCTGAGAAAGGTGCCATAGTGCCAGGAACTAAACTGAGCCCCGTTTCGAACCCCAATCGAGCCAAGCAAACCATCAACCTAAAAGTTTTCAAGGTAAACATAATGTATCTTTATCTTGCAATATGAATTTGTACAGAGTTGCAATTCCAGGCCAACCAAATTTCTGGTTTCGGAGTTTGTGTAGGGCAAGCCAGCTTTTAAACTAGAAATTTGGTTGGCCTGGAATTGCAACTCTGTACAAATTCATATTGCAAGATAAAGATACATTATGTTTACCTTGAAAACTTTTAGGTTGATGGTTTGCTTGGCTCCATTGCTTGGCTCCATTTTGTGCTGACTCAAGCTAGTCCTTTGGCCCCGATGGGGAGCGGTTTCCGTCCCAGCAACGTGAAAGCTGCATCATTCAGCAATATCATGTTTCTGGATCAAGATGGCAAGAGGTTCCGAGCCCCGCAAGATTTCACGCCCTACATGACGAACGACAAGGTGTACACCGTGTCCCTGATCAGCCCCAACGGCAGGTTCACATATGGCGGGCCGTCTAAATGATGCTATTTGTTCACGGTCGATGTCTGGTTTGCTTGCACCACATGTAACGTTTGAGATATGACAAAACTTTCTTTCATGTCACATTTGCTTGTTATTTTTTCTCGCAACGCTGGCCATTTCGAAGTGATACGCTGGCTGCTAGTTTAAAAGCTGGATCGACTCCAACAAATAAGAAAGTCATTGTTTCGAGTAGCAAATACATTCCGTGAAAAAAATGGTATAAAACATTATTTTTAGATTAATGTTGGTGTTGTTGAGTTGCTCACCCATAGTAGAGTGATCTGGTTAAGAGACAGGCGGCAAATAGGCAAAACATCTACCTGATCTGCCCTGATTGATGTGCAGTCAGACTGAAAATGTTTGCCCTCTGAGGCTGAGTGCCATTCATAGTCTGGCTAAGAATTTCTGATTGCTTGGATAACACAAATTTACATCGATTCAGAATCTGTGACGAGATAGTGCATTGGTGACTGTGAAATAAAGTGATTAATATCACTGGATCATGCTATCAACTATTTGGAGGATCGGGAATGAATTAAACTTTGGTAAATTTACTTGGTCGAATTTGCAGGTGTAAAAAGTGCAGCGAACACTGAATCAATCAAAAATCCAATACCCAGGTAACGAACAGGAGAAAAAACTATCTCCAGAACATTCTACCAAACTGTCCTTGCTAGAGAGCAAAACAGGTGAAAACTTTATATTAAGAATTGGCAAGGGCCGACAAATTATAATGTCCATTCTCCCACTTGGGGAGATGGTAAGCCAGCGCATCCACCAAGTGCAATGTGGATCACTAGCCTAGGCCACGGCCCTTCATGATCGACCGTCGACCCCGTCCAGGTAAGTATGTTTCAAGGTTGCAACATGACTTGCTTATATAGCCTGCTCCCCGTCCCTTTCTCCTCACGTTGGCGAGGTGGTACTAAAAAGAGCGCCATGGTGCAGCCGTTTAGTTCAAAGATTAGTGGGCCTGATACTTCTATGGGCTTTCAGTGGTGAGGCCCGGCCCTTTGCTTCAATGGTCAATTTCAAACGGGCTGGGCACATGCATCCACGCGCGGTCGTATGTTCTTCATTCAAGGGCAGTAGCATTTGAATGAAATTCAGAAGAAAAAAGGTTGCATTTTGTAAGAAAAAAGGGCAGTGGCATTTTCTTCATGTCGCCATCTGTATATCAATTACAGTAGCTGCCCGGACTGTAACCAATTATTCCACTTCCAAAGCCGCTCCGTTTTCACTGAGATTATTCACACATATTTGTTTTGGTTCAGGGCAACCATCATCATTTTTCCCGGCCTAGCGTCCTTGTGCCACCATCATTTTTTCAAGGTATATTCAAATGTGCAGGTACTGTTGGGGTTGCTCAGTTGTTGACTGATAACAGAGTGATCTGGTTGTAAGACAGAACAAGTAGGAAAAACATCCATCTGATCTGCCCTGTTTGATGGGCAGTCAGACTGAAGATGTAAATGCTACTCCCTCCGGCCCATAATATAAGATCGTAGAACCGATCTTATATTATGAAACGAAGGGAGTAAAACATTTGCTCTTTCAGTGCCATGCCACTCATAGTTTGGTCAAGTTATCCCCACAACAAGGAGCCTTCTCCCTCCATCATAATAACAATGAACACTGAATCAATCGAGAATCCAATGCCCAATTACAACAACACAGCGGCACAAACCGAGAAAGAAGAATGCGGTAACATCAATGAGTCTTACACGCTAGGTTCTTTTACAAACCTTCGAAGGGGGGCCTACATAGCCTTCGACGAAGCAACCCCCCCTCGTTGTAACAGCTTCCGGCGCTGGCGCTCTACTTGCCGGCTGCAGTGTGATACTGAGTGACCATTGACATGGTCAGGACATAAGGTGACAAAGGACCAGATGGTCGCATCGAGGGTCATACTACTCTGGGCTGCTGCGGGCTCAGCATCTCGTCCTCGGACGAGACATCGTGCTTCGAAGACGGCTTCTGCTTCTGCCCGTTTCGTCTCCTGCTGGTGTTCCCGCCTCGCGCCTTTGGCGCTTGCTTGGCGTCGCTCCTCTGCAGATAGACAAGTTGAAATGGTCAGCTTGGAAATGTCTAGCACAGATACTGTTCAGCACTCCACACAAATTAGTTAACCTCATTGCACAAAACTAAGTGAAGGATTACACAAAAACATAAATATTCTTTTGTCTGTTATTGGTTACTAAACCACCAGGACATCCGAGACCAACTGTCGTGTGTTGTCGCCGTACGCCATGGCAAGTTGAGCCAATCAGTGTCAACCAGCACCGCTAATTTGAAGATTCTTAAAGAACAATAGAAAATACAGAATATCATCAGTTAACAGATGCGGCCTCATCATGAAGCATTCAACTGGTTGGCAATTTAAGGTAGCCAGAACGACACGTGATCTGGCGATAAAAGCAGGCGGTGAACAAGTCAGCAACAGCACCATACGGCGTAGAACAACTTTAAGAAAAGGCGAACGTTACAATAAAGCAAAAAGGTCATGTGTGCCCCATCTATCTGTTTAGTTGCTAAAAAGCCATTATCCCACTGGAAACTTGCAATTTCTCTAAATCACGTAGACCATTAGACAAGAAGTCACATCATGCCAATACAAAAAAGCCTATCCAAAGGCAATTTACATACGCGAGAAAAGTAGCTCAGCGGACTGTTCTACCATGCCAGCCACGCTAAAGACAGTGATGTACCACTAATGAATCATTCCGAAGGCCCTACCGAGAAACCTCATAGCTGATAAGCAAGCCCTCGTGTGAAGAATACATCCAGTGGTGGAGCTAGATTTTGCATCACTTGGTTGGTGGTCCATCCAATGCAAAAAGTTCCACCGGGGCCCTCCACGTTTATTTTGGCCAGAATGTTTCATGATTATGGCGATGAAATTCCTAATTAGCTTAGAAGTGAACGTCCAGTGGCTTCCACAACCTGGGACCCTGTAGGCCCCTATCACCATCCAATGCAGGTGAACGAACCTGCACAAAGACCAAAAGGTCGCTACCTATCTAACTAACCCTTTCTCATGAATGGCCAGTCATGCTGGACAATGGAAAAGGTACCCAAAAGCCAAAAGTAGGACGAAGGATCGTTGCAAAACACCTATATATATTCCAGTATACGAGGTTATGCTTGGTATCTGATGCTGAACTTGTTAAGCAAAGCTAACACACCAAATTGACAAAGAAATAGGGACTTGCAAGGGATACTTACCCCAAAACAAAACTCAGGCTGGCCGTAACCCGCACCCGCTTCCCCAGCTCTTGGAGGCTTCCCAGAGCCCATTGCTGATGAGCCACGCTTGTTAATGCCGTTACATGAGGCTGCTTCTGCCTCCGTAGCTAGCGGAGGTGGTGGAGATGGCGACGAGGAAGGGGAGGTCGAGAATGTTTGGAACGGGTCATGATGGCCCTTGGCAGGTCCATTGCAAAATCCCGAGTCAATGTCAGACTGGAACATGTCCACAAACAGCTGCTGCAGCTCCTCAAAGCTCTCCTGCCTCTGCAAATCCAAAGGCTCATTGTTATTGTCATGTTTTTCCTTGGATGAAGAGAGTCCAGGAAAAAAACATATCATTTTATAGTTGATTCCAGAAAAGTTCACCCAAGTTTCATTTTTGGTATCCAAGAAAAACCATGGAAGATATGGAACTCCAACAATCCTTTTCCAATACATACATACTAAAATCATTATCTTTTTAAGCTACTGAAATCTTTCAAGTAAACCTAAGCAAGATATTAATGACTCGCCCACTCATATTTGGACAACTTTGTTATGTTTATTGACGAGTTTTTCAATGGACAAAGAAATATGTATGCAAATCATTATAGTTATGCTGTGAAAAGTAAAAAAACTTAAAATTTTCTCTTTATGCTTAGCTCAGAATTTTGCAGCAGAAAAGCATACCCCGCCCCATGCCAACAATTTTTCCCATAATAGCACAAAATTCTAAACAAATAGCAGCAAGATTCTTGTAGAACAAATAAAACTTGACGAGGGCTCCAAGAACCCAAAAGGAGAATGGGTTCAGTCCAAAAACAGCATTTTTTTTCATCCATGTTAGAGGATACGGTGACGAAGAACAAAAATAACTATTTTTTCTTCCTTTTCCTAGTTCTTCTTCCAAGCCCAGGATAAACATTTTACGAACAACGAAACAGATAAGATGATGGTTAGCGAAGTATGGTGATAAAATCAGTGTCGAAACCCAAAATAACAAAGATAGTGACAACTAATGCTAGATCACAAAAAACATCTAAAGCAGAGACCGTGAAGCGAATGGTTCTTACCGCTGGCCGTGTCTGGCTCATCATATGGGCCATCTCACCAAGGAAGTCCCCCATCCCCTGCATCTGCAAAACAATAGCAGAAAATGTCACTCACACTATAAGCAATACCGGCGGAAAGCCCGATTACAATGCGCGATCCTTACGCTGTCGTCGCTGTCTTCTTCTTCTTGGTACACCCCTACGTCGTAGAGGAACCGCTTGTTGGCATCGGAGAGGACTGCACAAGAACAACAATGGATAGGGAGCACGAGGGCTCCATGCGATAAGTTTGCCAACTAGCTTGCTAGATCGGTTCGGCGGGTTAATCAGTTTGTTATTGCAACATGTAAAAAGTGATGTGGGGTGGATTGTGAGCACATAAATATGGGGGGAGAGGGTTGAGGTAGAGGCAAGGAAGATTGAGACCGGAATAGGCGCCCTGGATCTCCTGGAACTTCTCCTTGGCCTCCTCCATGCGCTTGGTGCCGCTGGAGGACGAGCATCTGTCCGGATGCCATCTCTGCAACAGGTCACAGATCAAGAAGTTCAGCTGAATTTACAACAGAAAGAAGGAAGAAAAAAACAGAGCAGTTTCAGAGTTGGAACAGAGCAAAACTTGGGAGGAATCAAGCAATGTTCAACGAGTACGGAGATGGCAGGGCAGGCGAAATACGCCAATAATTGGCTACAGGCGTGGCGTCCGGGGATCTAAATCACCGGATCGACGAAGATCACGAGCGCCGGCGCAAACTCGCGTAAAGTATGGGGCGCAGACAGGACCGCAGCGCCGTTGGGCTACAGGAATACGAACGAACTTTGGCGCCAACCTCCAATTTCCAAACTCGAGATCGGCGACCGGTAATCATCCTCGCCGCCATGGCGCGAGGCGCAATCAACGGCGGCGCCTCCCCGATTCCCGGCCGAATCGAGAGCGGAGGGGACGTACCACGTAGATGCAGAGGAAGATTTGACTAAGAAAACGCGAAAACGTGCACAGCGGAGGAACAGAGGATGAGGCCGTGATTCTCGCTCACCATGGCGAGCTTCCGGTAGGCGAGCTTGAGGTCGGCGTCGGAGCACTCCTTGCTGAGCCCCAGCACGGCGTAGAGGTCGCCGCCGCCGGGCGCCGCCGGCTCCGTACCGCCGCACCCGTCGCCGCCGGTGGCCATGCCGCGCGCGTCGCCGGCCGGAGGGGCTCGCTCGAGGGTGCGCGGGGGAGGAGGAGGAGGAGAGGGGAGAGGAGAGGAGGGAGGAGGAGGTTCCTGGTGTTTCCTTCCCTCTCTCGGCTCAGGTCGCTCCTCTCCTCCACGCACTGCCTGCCCCTGGAAGCCTCTGGAAGCACGGCCATCATGCCCACTTGACCCTTTTTAAAACGCTTTTTTTTTCAACCTGCGAATTTCTCCTTCTGGCTTTGTTTACACGCCTTGGCGCCTTGCCAAAAGGCGACGCGGTGGCCTTTCTTGCTTCCAAACCCAACTTTTTGGCCTGCGGAAAAAATAATATTTCCTTCGCCCCAAAATTCCTGTCTTAGATTTGTTACGGTTGCATTGGCTTTGAGAGCGATGTCTAGCATATATATGAAGCGGTTTTAGTGCTCTACTAGGTAAACCATTAAGAAAGGGTGGTTGCTGTTATCATAGCTCTTTTCTTTTAACTTTGAGTTTGTAATGTTGTTAGTAAATTGTGCATGCCTTCCATGTTCGTAGTGAAATTCTCCGGGTATTGTGACCGAAGAAGTATATTTTCTTTGCAAGCCATGTCCATCCTCCGAGCTGGGTGACATGCCTAAAAACCGTCGGGTTTCCATCTCCAAATGTACATCTTTGCATGAGCATGACACTAGCACCGCGTTAGCCCATTTTCCTAGTAATGCATAGCTAGGACAATCGAAATGGCAAAGCTCGACCGGCAACGTTTATTCGGTTTTAAAGTGATGTCTATCATATGAATCTATCGATAAGTTGTGTCATTATGTGGTATTTCATGGCTCTCGTTTTATGTTAAACCTCGTTATGTTGTTATGCCCACTCTTCAAGCACGAGAAACCGTTATGTTGTTGTTTAGGTCTATATATTGTGCTCTTTGATAAAAAAGCTTTCCTTGCAAGCCAGGTCCACTCGCCAAGCACGAGAAACCATTGCAGACTCCGCATGTTGACAGGCTTTGTTTCCATGGACCATAGTAGATTGGATGTTTTTTCATGTTTAAACATACATCTTTGCGGTATCGCAGAGCCGCGTTAGTCAAATTCTTAATAATGCACAACTGAGATGATCGAAGTGAGAAGCATAGTCAACAATGTTTCATCGCTTTTGAAAGCGATGTCTACCATATGAAGCAATTTTAGTGCTACCAGGGAACCATCGAGAAAGCATCATTAGTAAATTGTGCATGTCTTCCACAGCCATAGTAAAAATCTCCGGGTATTGTGATCGAAGATGTATGTTTTTCTTGTGAGGTATGTCCACCCTTCAAGTATAAAAAAACGTTGGAGATTCTGGATGAAGTGCTAAAAACAGCCGGTTTCCATCTCTAAATGTGCATCTTTGCATTAGCATGACACTGACATAGTGTTAGTCCATTCCCCCTAGTAATGCATAGCTAGGACAATTGAAATGGCAAGCCCGCCAGCCAACATTTAATCGGTTTGAAAGCGGTGTCTATCATATGAAGCAATCAAAAAGTTGTATCTCAATATGTTGTGTTTCATAGCTTTTTTTTTCAAAACCTCGTTATGTTGTCATGTCCACTCTCCAACCACGAGAAACCGTTTAGGTATATATATTGTGCACGATAACCCGTTGTGTTGTCATTGTACTGTTATGTTGCCGTTTAGGTCCATATATTGTGCTCCTTGAAAAAAATGTTTTGTTGCAAGCGTGGTTCACTGTCCAAGCATGAGAAACCATTGTAGATTTCGCATGTTGACACACTTTAGTTCCATGGTATAATAAATGATTTTCCATGTTTAAATATACATCTTCGCGTCAGCGCAGAGCCGCGTTAGTGTTGGGTTTCGTAGTAATTTCAAAATTTTCCTGCGCACATGCAAGATCATGGTGATGCATTGCAACGAGGGGGAGAGTATGATCTACGTACCCTTGTAGATCGCAACGGAAGCGTTGACACAACGTAGAGGAAGTAGTCGTACGTCTTCTTCCCGATTCGACCGATCCAAGCACCGTTACTCCGGCACCTCCGAGTTCTTAGCACACGTACAGCTCGATGACGATCCCCGGGCTCCGATCCAGCAAAGCTTCGGGGAGGAGTTCCGTCAGTACGACGGCGTGGTGACGATCTTGATGTTCTACCGACGCAGGGCTTCGCCTAAGCACTACAACGATATGATCGAGGTGGAATATGGTGGCAGGGGGCACCGCACACGGCTAAGGAACAATCTCAATGATCAACTTGTGTGTCCTAGGGTGCCCCCTGCCCCCGTATATAAAGGAGCAAGGGGGAGGCTGGCCGGCCCTATGGGGCACGCCAAGGGGAGGGGGAGTCCTCCTCCTAGTGGGAGTAGGACTCCCCTTTCCTAATCCAATTAGGAAACCCTAAGGGGGAAGGAAAGAGGGGGAGAGGGAGAGGGAAAGAGGGGCCGCG
The DNA here is from genome assembly GCF_002162155.2 of Triticum dicoccoides. NCBI lineage: Eukaryota > Viridiplantae > Streptophyta > Magnoliopsida > Poales > Poaceae > Triticum > Triticum dicoccoides. The sequence goes on from NC_041390.1 coordinate 585,174,218, forward strand.
CCCCCCTCCCTAGTCCAATTCGGACTCCCCATGTGGGGGGGGGGGCGCCACCTCTTAGGCCGCAGCCCTCTCTCTCCCCTAAGGCCCAATAAGGCCCATTACTTCCCCGGAGGGTTCCGGTAACCCTTCCGGTACTCCGGTTTTCTCCAAAATCACCCGGAACACTTTCGGTGTCCGAATATAGCCGTCCAATATATCAATCTTTATGTCTCGACCATTTCGAGACTCCTCGTCATGTCCGTGGTCACATCCGGGACTCCGAACTAACTTCGGTACATCAAAATGCATAAACTCATAATAACTGTCATCGTAACGTTAAGCGTGCGGACCCTACGGTTCGAGAACAATGTAGACATGACCGAGACACGTCTCCGGTCAATAACCAATAGCGGGACCTGGATGCCCATATTGGCTCCTACATATTCTACGAAGATCTTTATCGGTCAGACCGCATAACAACATACGTTGTTCCCTTTGTCATCGGTATGTTACTTGCCCGAGATTCGATCGTCGGTATCCAATACCTAGTTCAATCTCATTACCGGCAAGTCTCTTTACTCGTTCCGTAATACATCATCTCGCAACTAACTTATTAGTTGCAATGCTTGCAAGGCTTATGTGATGTGCATTACCGAGAGGGCCCAGAGATACCTCTCCGACAATTAGAGTGACAAATCCTATTCTTGAAATACGCCAACCCAACATCTACCATTGGAGACACCTATAGAGCTCCTTTATAATCACCCAGTTACGTTGTGACATTTGGTAGCACACAAAGTGTTCCTCCGGCAAACGGGAGTTGCATAATCTCATAGTCATAGGAACATGTATAAGTCATGAAGAAAGCAATAACAACATATTAAACGATCGGGTGCTAAGCTAATGGAATGGGTCATGTCAATCAGATCATTCAACTAATGATGTGACCTCGTTAATCAAATAACAACACTTAGTTCATGGTTAGGAAACATAACCATCTTTGATTAACGAGCTAGTCAAGTAGAGGCATACTAGTGACACTAAGTTTGTCTATGTATTCACACATGTATTATGTTCCCGGTCAATACAATTCTAGCATGAATGATAGACATTTATCATGATATAAGGAAATAAATAATAACTTTATTATTGCCTCTAGGGCATATTTCCTTCAGTCTCCCACTTACACTAGAGTCAATAATCTAGTTCACATCACCATGTGATTTAACAGCAATAGTTCACATCACCATGTGATTAACACCTAGAGTTCACATCGATATGTGATCAACACCCAAAGGGTTTACTAGAGTCAGTAATCTAGTTCACATCACTATGTGATTAACACCCAAAGAGTACTAAGGTGTGATCATGTTTTGCTTGTGAGATAATTTTAGTCAACGGGTCTGTCATATTCAGATCCGTAAGTATTTTGCAAATTTCTATGTCTATAATGCTCTGCACGGAGCTACTCTAGCTAATTGCTCCCACTTTTCAATATGTATCTAGATCGAGACTTATAGTCATCCAGATCTGTGTCAAAACTTGCATCGACGTAACTTTTACGACGAACCTTTTTGTCACTTCCATAATTGAGAAATATTTCCTTATTCCACTAAGGATAATTTTGACTGCTGTCCAGTGATCTACTCCTAGATCACTATTGTACTCCCTTGCCAAATCAGTGCAGGGTATACAATAGATCTGGTATACAGCATGACATACTTTATAGAACCTATGGCCAAGGCATAGGGAATGACTTTCATTCTCTTTCTATCTTCTGCCGTGGTCGGGCTTTGAGTCTTACTCAACTTCACACCTTGTAATATAGGCAAGAACTCTTTCTTTGACTGCTCCATTTTGAACTACTTCAAAATCTTGTCAAGGTATATACTCATTGAAAAAACTTATCAAGCGTCTTGATCTATCTCTATAGATCTTAAAGCTCAATATGTAAGCAGCTTCACCGAAGTCTTTCTTTGAAAAACTCCTTTCAAACACTCCTTTATGCTTTACAGAATAATTCTACATTATTTCCGATCAACAATATGTCATTCACATATACTTATCAGAAATGTTGTAGTGCTCCCACTCACTTTCTTGTAAATACAGGCTTCACCGCAAGTCTGTATAAAACTATATGCTTTGATCAACTCATCAAAGTGTATATTCCAACTCCGAGAGGCTTGCACCAGTCCATAAATGGATTGCTGGAGCTTGCACACTTTGTTAGCACCTTTCGGATTGACAAAACCTTCTGGTTGCATCATATACAACTCTTCTTTAATAAATCCATTAAGGAATGCAATTTTGTTTATCCATTTGCCAGATTTCATAAAATGCGGCAATTACTAACATGATTCGGACAGACTCAAGCATAGATACGAGTGAGAAGCTCTCATCGTAGTCAACACCTTAAACTTGTCGAAAACCTTTTGCGACAATTCTAGCTTTGTAGATAGTAACACTACTATCAGCGTCCGTCTTCCTCTTGAAAATCCATTTATTCCTCAATTGCTTGCCGATCATCGGGCAAGTCAACCAAAGTCCAAACTTTGTTCTCATACATGGATCATATCTCAGATTTCATGGCCTCAAACCATTTCGTGGAATCTGGGCTCATCATCGCTTCCTCATAGTTCGTAGGTTCGTCATGGTCAAGTAACATGGCTTCCAGAACAGGATTACCGTACCACTCTGGTGCAGATCTCACTCTGGTTTACCTACGAGATTCGGTAGTAACTTGATCTGAAGTTACATGATCATCATCATTAGCTTCCTCACTAATTGGTGTAGTAGTCACAGGAACAGATTTCTGTGATGAACTACTTTCCAATAAGGGAGCAGGTACAGTTACCTCATCAAGTTCTACTTTCCTCCCACTCACTTCTTTCGAAAGAAACTCCTTCTTTAGAAAAACTCCGAATTTAGCAACAAAAGTCTTACCTTCGGATTTGTGATAGAAGGTGTACCCAACAGTCTCCTTTGGGTATCCTATGAAGACATATTTCTCCGATTTGGGTTTGAGCTTATTAGGATGAAACTTTTTCATATAAGCATCACAACCCCAAACTTTAAGAAACGACAACTTTGGTTTCTTGCCAAACCACAGTTCAGATTGTGTCGTCTCAACGGACTTAGATGGTGTCCTATTTTACGTGAATGCAGCTGTCTCTAATGCATATCCCCAAAATGATAGTGGTAGATCGGTAAGAGACATCATAGATCGCACCATATCTAATAAAGTACGGTTATGACATTCGGACACACCATTATGCTGTGGTGTTCCAGGTGGCATGAGTTTGTGAAACTATTCCACATTGTTTTAATTGAAGACCAAACTCGTAACTCAAATATTTGTCTCCGCGATTAGATCGTAGAAACTTTATTTTCTTGTCACGATGATTTTCCACTTCACTCTGAAATTTTTTGAACTTTTCAAATGTTTCAGACTTGTGTTTCATTAAGTAGATATACCCATATCTGCTCAAATCATCTGTGAAGTTTAGAAAATAACGATACTTGCCGTGAGCCTTAACACTCATCAGACCGCATACATCAGTATGTATTATTTCCAATAAGTCAGTTGCTCGCTCCGGAGAACGGAGTCTTAGTCATCTTGCCCATGAGGCATGGTTCACAATCATCAAGTGATTCATAATCAAGTGATTCCAAAATCCCATCAGCATGGAGTTTCTTCATGCGCTTTACACCAATATGACCTAAACGGCAGTGCCACAAATAAGTTGCACTATCATTATTAACTTTGCATCTTTTGGTTTCAATATTATGATTATGTGTATCACTACGATCGAGATCCAACGAACTGTTTTCATTGGGTGTATAAGGTTTTATTCATGTAAACAGAACAACAATTTATTCTCTTACTTAAATGAATAACCATATTACAATAAACATGATCAAATCATATTCATGCTCAACGCAAACACCAAATAACACTTATTCAGGTTCAACACTAATCCCGAAAGTATAGGGAGTGTGCGATGATGATCATATCAATCTTGGAACCACTTCCAACACACATCGTCACTTCACCCTTAACTAGTCTCTGTTTATTCTGCAACTCCCGTTTCGAGTTACTAATCTTAGCAACTGAAGTAGTATCAAATACTGAGGGTTTGCTATAAACACTAGTAAAGTACACATCAATAACATGTATATCAAATATACTTATGTTCACTTTGCCATCCTTCTTATCCGCCAATCACTTGGGGTAGTTCCGCTTCCAGTGACCAGTCCCTTTGCAGTAGAAGCACTTAGTCTCAGGCTTAGGATCAGACTTGGGCTTCTTCACTTGAGCAGCAACTTGCTTGCCGTTCTTCTTGAAGTTCCCCTTCTTCCCTTTGCCCTTTTCTTGAAACTAGCGGTCTTGTCAACCATCAACACTTGATATTTTTCTTAATTTCTACCTTCGTTGATTTCAGTATCACGAAGAGCTTGGGAGTTGTTTCCGTTATCCCTTGCATATTATAGTTCATCACGAAGTTCTACTAACTTGGTGATGGTGACTAGAGAATTCTGTCAATCACTATCTTATCTGGAAGATTAACTCCCACTTGATTCAAGCGATTGTAGTACTCAGACAATCTGGGCACATGCTCACTAGTTGAGCGATTCTCCTCCATCTTTTAGCTATAGAACTTGTTAGAGACTTCATATCTCTCAACTCGGGTATTTGCTTGAAATATTAACTTCAACTCCTGGAACATCTCATATGTTCCATGACGTTCAAAACGTCTTTGAAGTCCCGATTCTAAGCCATTAAGCATGGTGCACTAAACTATCAAGTAGTCATCATATTGAGCTATCCAAACGTTCATAATGTCTGCATCTGCTCCTGCAATAGGTCCATCACCTAGCGGTGCATCAAGGACATAATTCTTCTGTGCAGCAATGAGGATAAACCTCAGATCACGGATCCAATCCGCATCATTGCTACTAACATCTTTCAACACAATTTTCTCTAGGAACATATCAAAATAAACACAGGGAAGCAACAACGCGAGCTATTGATCTACAACATAATTTGCAAAATACTACCAGGACTAAGTTCATGATAAATTTAAGTTCAATTAATCATATTACTTAAGAACTCCCACTTAGATAGACATCCCTCTAATCCTCTAAGTGATCACATGATCCAAATCAACTAAACCATGTCCGATCATCACGTGAGATGGAGTAGTTTTCAATGGTGAACATCGTTATGTTGATCATATCTACTATATGATTCACACTCGACCTTTCGGTCTCAGTGTTCCGAGGCCATATCTGCATATGCTAGGCTCGTCAAGTATAACCCGAGTATTCTGCGTGTGCAAAACTGGCTTGCACCCGTTGTATATGGACGTAGAGCTTATCACACCCGATCATCACATGGTGTCTGGGCACGACGAACTTTGGCAATGGTGCATACTCAGGGAGAACACTTCTTGATAATTTAGTGAGAGATCATCTTATAATGCTACCGTCAATCAAAGCAAGATAAGATGCATAAAAGATAAACATCACATGCAATCAATATAAGTGATATGATATGGCCATCATCATCTTGTGCTTGTGATCTCCATCTCCGAAGCACTGTCATGATCACCATCGTCACCGGTGCGACACCTTGATCTCCATCGTAACATCGTTGTTGTCTCGCCAATCTTATGCTTCCACGACTATCGCTCCCGCTTAGTGATAAAGTAAAGCATTACATCGCGATTGCATTGCATTCAATAAAGCGACAACCATATGGCTCCTGCCAGTTGCCGATAACTCGGTTACAAAACATGATCATCTCATACAATAAAATTTAGCATCATGTCTTGACCATATCACATCACAACATGCCATACAAAAACAAGTTAGACGTCCTCTACTTTGTTGTTGCAAGTTTTACGTGGCTGCTACGGGCTTAAGCAAAACCAATCTCACCTACGCATCAAAACCACAACGATAGTTTGTCAATTTGACTCCGTTTTAACCTTCGCAAGGACCGGGCGTAGCCACACTTGGTTCAACTAAAGTTGGAGAAACAGTCACCCGCAAGCCACCTATGTGCAAAGCACGTCGGGAGAACCGGTCTCGCGTAAGCGTACGCGTAATGTCGGTCCGGGCCGCTTCATCCAACAATACTGCCGAACCAAAGTATGACATGCTGGTAGGCAGTATGACTTATATCGCCCACAACTCACTTGTGTTCTACTCGTGCAAATAACATCAAACCATAAAACCTGGCTCGGATACCACTGTTGGGTTTCGTAGTAATTTCCAAAATTTTCCTACGCACACGCAAGATCATGGTGATGCATTGCAACGAGGGGGAGAGTATGATCTACGTACCCTTGTAGATTGCAACGGAAGCGTTGACACAACATAGAGGAAGTAGTCGTACGTATTCTTCCCGATCCGACCGATCCAAGCACCGTTACTCCGGTACCTCCGAGTTCTTAGCACACGTACAACTCAATGACGATCCCCGGCTCCGATCCAGCAAAGCTTCGGGGAGGAGTTCCGTCAGTACGACGGCGTGGTGACGATCTTGATGTTCTACCGACGCAGGGCTTCGCCTAAGCACTACAACGATATGATCGAGGTGGAACATGGTGGCAGGGGGCACCGCACACGGCTAAGGAACGATCTCAATGATCAACTTGTGTGTCCTAGGGTGCCCCCTGCCCCCGTATATAAAGGAGCAAGGGGGAGGCCGGCCGGCCCTATGGGGCACGCCAAGGGGAGGGGGAGTCCTCCTCCTAGTGGGAGTAGGACTCCCCTTTCCTAATCCAATTAGGAAACCCTAAGGGGGAAGGAAAGAGGGGGAGAGGGAGAGGGAAAGAGGGGCCGCGCCCCCCTCCCTAGTCCAATTCGGACTCCCCATGTGGGGGGGGGGAGGGGCGCCACCTCTTAGGCCGCAGCCCTCTCTCTCCCCTAAGGCCCAATAAGGCCCATTACTTTCCCGGAGGGTTCCGGTAACCCTTCCGGTACTCCGGTTTTCTCCGAAATCACCCGGAACACTCCCGGTGTCCGAATATAGCCGTCCAATATATCAATCTTTATGTCTCGACCATTTCGAGACTCCTCGTCATGTCCGTGATCACATCCGGGACTCCGAACTAACTTCGGTACATCAAAATGCATAAACTCATAATAACTGTCATCGTAACGTTAAGCGTGCGGACCCTACGGTTCGAGAACAATGTAGACATGACCGAGACACGTCTCCGATCAATAACCAATAGCGGGACCTGGATGCCCATATTGGCTCCTACATATTCTACGAAGATCTTTATCGGTCAGACCGCATAACAACATACGTTGTTCCCTTTGTCATCGGTATGTTACTTGCCCGAGATTCGATCGTCGGTATCCAATACCTAGTTCAATTTCGTTACTGGCAAGTCTCTTTACTCGTTCCATAATACATCATCTCGCAACTAACTTATTAGTTGCAATGCTTGCAAGGCTTATGTGATGTGCATTACCGAGTGGGCCCAGAGATACCTCTCCGACAATCGGAGTGACAAATCCTATTCTCGAAATACGCCAACCCAACATCTACCATTGGAGACACCTGTAGAGCTCCTTTATAATCACCCAGTTACGTTGTGACGTTTGGTAGCACACAAAGTGTTCCTCCGGCAAACCGGAGTTGCATAATCTCATAGTCATATGAACATGTATAAGTCATGAAGAAAGCAATAGCAACATACTAAACGGTCGGGTGCTAAGCTAATGGAATGGGTCATGTCAATCAGATCATTCAACTAATGATGTGACCTCGTTAATCAAATAACAACACTTAGTTCATGGTTAGGAAACATAACCATCTTTGATTAACGAGCTAGTCAAGTAGAGGCATACTAGTGACACTAAGTTTGTCTATGTATTCACACATGTATTATGTTTCCGGTCAATACAATTCTAGCATGAATAATAGACATTTATCATGATATAAGAAAATAAATAATAACTTTATTATTGCCTCTAGGGCATATTTCCTTCAGTTAGTTCATTTCCTAATAATGCACAACTGAGGCGATCAAGTGAGAAGCACAGTCAGCAACCTTCTATGGTTTTGAAAGTGATACCTGCCATATGAAGCAATTATAATGCTACCTCAAAACCGTCGAGAAAATGTCCTTAATGTTATCATAGATCTTTCATTTTTTACTTTAGAGCTTGAAAGTTACTAAAATTGTGCATGCCTTCCATGTTAGTAATAAAATTCTCTAGGCACTATGCTTGAGGAAGTATATTTTCATTGCAAGCTAGGTCCACCTTCCAAGTATAAAAAATCAAAATAGCAAGCCCACTCGGCAATGTTTAATTAATTGCAAGGTGATGTCTATCATATATATGAAGCAATTTTAGTGCTAACGGGAAATCAATCGTGTAGTTGTGTCGTTATGTTGTGTTTTATAGCTCTCACTTTTTTTACCTTAGATCTTGAAAGTTATTAGCAAATTACATGTGCTTTGCAGGTCAATAATAAAACTTTATAGGTATTGTGTTCAAAGGTGTATATTTTCCTTGTGAGCTAGGTCCACTCTCCTAGTATGACAAAACCATTGTATATTCTGGGTGACAAACTTTGCTTCCACGGCCAAACGGTTGGTTTCCATCTCTACATGTACAATATTTGCATCATCGCGAAGCGTGTTCGTAAATTCCTAATAATGCAAAACTAGGATACTTGAAATGGCGAGCCTGCCCAACAACGTTCAATCGGTTGAGAATGATGTCTTGCCATATAAAGCAATTTAGTGCTAGAGAGGAACCGTCGAGAAGTTGTGTCGTCATGTTGTGTTTCATAGCTCTAGATTATTTTTCACCTTAGGCCTTGAAAGGTAGTGGTAATTTACACATGTTTTGCAAGTCAGTAATAGAATTATCCAGGCATCATGCTCGAAGATGCCTAGTTTCTTTGCGAATTAGGTCCACTCTCCAGGTGTGAAAATACCCATTGCAGATTCTGGATGACAAGCATTGCTTCCACAGCAGAACGGCCCATTTCCATCTTTAAATGTACAATCTTTGCATCACCATGAAGCGTGTTAGTCCATTCCTAATAATGCAAAACTAGGATAACCGAAGTGGCAAGCCTCGTCAACAGCTTCCCATCGGCTGGAAGCAATGTCTTACCATATGAAGCAATTTAGCACTATCGAAGAAACCATCTAGTGGTGTCATTGGTGTTATCCGAACTATATTGTTTTAAACTTTACACCTTGCAAGTTACCAACAAAACTGCATTTTCTTTGCACAACAACAATAAAATTCTCCAAGTAATATCCTCAAAGAAGTTTTTTTAGGCAAAGATCGTAGAACAGTTGTTCTACGGTATATTTTCTTTATTATAAAAAATTGAGTTGATGATGATGGTGTGCCTGCCATCTTGCAATATAGACCGTCTGATCTATATCTGATGGATAGAAAGCAAACTATGGCAACTTTGCAAAAGATACTTGCATCTCTCTCCACATTTGCAGATAAGGCCTTCCCTCGTTCATCCTTATCTGCCACAACCTCATTGTTGAGCAATTAAAAAGGGAAGCCTATGGAACAATTTGGCATGATGGCCGCTGCCGGCGCCGTCCATCCCCATGCCTCCGCTTAGTTCAACCACCAATCACCACCACGCCTCACTCCTCCTCACCTTATCTTTTCTCTTTCTCGAGATATCAGTAGTTTTTACACATGGGATTATTCCCGCATGGGCCAACCACAACAGATGTTTTATAAAAAAATGCACCCTGATGGTCCATGCAATGCACGGGCATCTTGCTAGTATTTTCTTTAATCAAGGAAAAGTATATACAAAGGCAAAAGGAAAAGAAAATCAAAAGCAAACAAATCTCACTAAGCTAACCAATGCCCTGCTTGGGACCATGGTAAACAGCCAGTGGACTAAAAATGAAACTCAATCCTGTCTAGAAAAACTTGCTTGTATTTGAGCTTATCTTGTGCTGAAGCCGAACTAGGTCTTTCTTGAGAAGAACTTTCCATGAATTTAGACTTGGATTAATGTGCCTAAAGAAGTATATTTTCCTTGCAGGCTAGATCCACTCTCCATGAAAAATCCTTGTGGATTCTGGGTGACAAGCTTTGCTTCCATGGCAAGACAGTATGTTTCCATATCTAGCTAATTTCACATGTTTGCATCACCACGAAGTCACATTAGTCCATTTCCTAGTAATGCATAACTGGGACGGTCAAATTGGCAAACCATTCAACAACGCCACAGTTTGTAACATCTGAAAACTGCTAGTCACTCCCACAGGTTATTTAAATTTGACCATGCCCACAAAAAATATTAACATCTGAAAAATCAAATTGGTCTCATGAGATTCTTTACAAAGTATAGTTTTATACTATTTAGTAATGTAGATAAATAACATTTCCTATAAAATTGGTCAAACTTAAGGCCAACTCCAACACCGAGACCCAAACGGACACGTTTTTCGTCCGTTTGAGTTGGCCAGATGGACACCAGCGTCCATTCTTATTAGCTGGCCCATAGGTGCGCCCAACGCGATTGATGAATTTCAAAAAATTGAAATTTAAAATATTTTACATTTCCACCAAAAATCTCGGCTTACATTAACTTAAACTAAAAAATGACATAAATAACCTAAACTAAATGGAACCCTAGATCTAGTCCTACCGTCGTTGTCGCTTGAAGTTGACAAAGGGCGAAGGCTTCCACAGGAACGACCACGGGACAAGTGGCGCCGGCGCATGAAGTGGTGCAGCGGGTGGCACCAGTTGCGGCTCAACCATCCGGTTGCTATTGTGGTGACCACGGCTCTGCTCCCACCCAACTGGCTAGGGCCGACACCAACTCTGGCGTGCGGGGCACTATGGTCGTCCACGACCACGAATGCCCCACCAATGCCTCAAATGGCATGGTCATCTCCTCCTCCACTTCCCACTCCTCCTGCTCGGGGAGGGCGACATCGCCTGCGTGCGATTAGGATAGTTGCATCGCCAGGTCCTCCCGTTCAGGGAGTTGTTCGAGATTGGATAACTCTATGCCCTTCTGAGTTCCTCGTCCTCCTCCTTGGCGATTTAGGACGCCTTGTCGGACATAGCGGCCGGGGCTGTGGACGGGAAGCATGAGGGGGACTAGGAGCATGCACACGCACATGAGTGGGAGCACGGGTGCGAAGTATGATAGGTGTTGCACGTCGTGCTCGTCACAGAACCAAGTGTCCCAAAACAGCGAGGAGACGGTGTATGTTGGGTCACAGCGGAGATCCTCTTGGAGCTGATCTTGGCAGCGGTATATCTCCAACAGACGCGCGCGGCCGGTGGCCGAACCGGGAGGCACGGGCACCCTCTCTGGGTTTCGGTGGCCGGAACGGAAGGTGGACATTAGGCTAGTTAGGCTAGGACACCAGGGTGGCTTCATCCCAGTACCGTTGGACTGCTTGAAGCTTGCCGCGCAGCAAGGCGACCTCTAGGAACCTGACGACGAGCCGACCTCATGGTCGCGCTTCCCGGGCTTCCCCGAGATGCACTTCCACAACATTTTGGCCGGCGGGCGGTGGTGGGCGACGATGGCTAGGGTTTGTCGGCCGTCTGGGGGGCATAGGAGAGGACGAAGACGCCTAAGTGCACTGGACGACCGTTTGGCAGCAATGCGTCCAGACAAAGATAAGACGGACAAATATTGCGTTTTTGACCTCCTGCATCTAGTCAGACGCCAACGATTGAAATGGATCGCCGCGTTGAAATTGGCCTAAATGATTTTGAGACGGAGGAGAATGATCCAAGTACTTTGTTGTTTGTTCTAGAGCGAGAGAAGAAGCGTAATCCAAAAGAGCTGAAAACGAAAAATCAAGGCAGGGCAGCCGAAATGCACCGCCGGCAGGAATCTGTCGGCAGGAAATCCTCGTTAGCGCCGACGCCGGACCGCAGCCGTCCGATCCGGCCGGGGCGGGACGGGCGGCGCAGCTGGGCCGGCACCGTCCCAGATATTCTAGGGGAGCGGAGCCCACGACGGCCTCCCTCCAGAAGGTTCCCGGCCGGTGCACGCTTTTCTGGCCGCGTCGCCCACCGCGGGCCCCTCCCACACCCCCTCCGACAGGCATTGACCGTCTGGCCCCCGCCGTTCGGGCGAAACCACGATGCTGCCACTGGCAGGGCGCGAGTTGCGGCCGTCACGCGCTCCACGTCGGTCGGGTTGGAGTGGAGTGTACGTACGTGTGGATGGCCCGGTGGCTCACGCAGCACGTGCCGATGAGGACCTTTTGTATTTACCCCTCGTTGTTTTTACCGGGCCATGTCGCTGCTGCTTCGGTCATGTTTCACTTTTACACTTTTTACGTGAAAAATCATCTTCCACACCTCATGACAGTATGGGTGAAGGCACTTTTTACTGGCACTCACGAAAGAGAAAGAGAATGAGCCGGTGCGAGTGCGACGGGCATGTACTTTAGAGCGGGAATGTATCTGGTGCACCGAGACTATTTGTGCTACGGTGCACCGGTTGTCCGTTGCACATTCAAAAATGTTTGAAAAAATCTGGAAAAAAATTAGCGCATTGACACAACATTAATGTACTTTGTCAAAAAATTTAAATCAATATTCGAAACATTGCTCGAGATACAATGACACTGAATAGCACATAACACAAGTTGGGCTTCAGTTTTTGCCCATTAGCACACTGGCGTCAAATTTGTCATTTTTTATCTTGAGCATTGTTTTGAATTTTAATTCAATTTTTTGTGACAACATACATTGGTGTGGTGTAGATAAACTAAATTTTTTGGAATTTTTTTGAACATTTTTTAATGTGCAATGGGGTCCGGTGCACCGGTAGCACCAATTCCCTTGGTGCACCAGATATGTTCCCACTTTAGAGCATCTCCAGCCGTTGACCTCCCAAGAGACGCTAAAAATCGCCCCCTGGAGGCGCACCGGCGCAAAACGTGCGCTGGAGGCGTGATGCCACCCAGTCACGGCGCCCACGGGATTTTTTTGAACGGCGCAAACACGGCGAGTTCATGCATAGTTCGGCGACTTCAAACCAAATTCGATCAAACATGGCACAAACACGGCGAGTCCATGGATATTTAAAGTATTTTATTAAAAAATACTACTAGGCCCGCCCGCCGTCTCGCTCGCCTCGCCGCTCCTCGCCGGCTGCCGCCCTTGCAGTTCTACATGCCGAGGAGGCTGTAGAACCGCGTGTAGTCGCCGCTGTCATCGTCGTCGTCGCTGCCGCCTCCGTCGTGGCCGCCGTCCCTGCTGCAACCCTTCCTCGATTGGCGCGGCGGGTTGGATGGTCCAGCGGCATCCTCGTCGTCGTCGCTATCGAGGATCACGACGCCGTGCTCGTCCTCGTGCCCACGCTTGCGGGCGGCGATCTCCTCCAGGGCCCGGGTCTGCCGGGTCATCTCCGTCCGGAGGTAGTCGTCGCGCGCCCACCGCAGGGCGTCTGCGTCGGAGAAGCCACGCCGGGCTATCTCCTCGTACTCCAGGGGGAGACTGGCTCCGGCTTGGGCGCGACGAGGACGAGGCGCCTGGAAGTGGGGGTGGAGTTGGCGATGCGGATACCGGGGCTGCGGGTGCGCCAGCTGACAGGCGTGTCCTGGGGCTCCTGGGGCTCCGGCTTGATGGGGCGGAGGCAGGGAGAGCCGGTCGACCGACCGGACGAGGAGGAGGACGCCCCGAGGTCCATGCTCCTCGGTGTCCATGAGCTCCCACGACGGCGAGAGAAGGACGGCGGGGAGGGGTACTCCAGCCTCGGCGAGTTGCTGCCCTCGATGTACTCGAGGACGGCCCCCAGCGTGCGGCCGGGCACGCCCCACCATCATCGCCGCCCCTCGGAGTTGAGCCTGCCGGAGGGCACGACGGCGTTGGTGGCCTCGAGCTGCTCGGCGTGACGACGGCGGAAGTAGGGCTCCTAGAGCGGGCTATCAGGGACGTAGCGCGGCCCCTCCCTCGCCGCCCGCGACAGAGAGGCGCGAATACGCGTGATCTCCGCACAACGCGCCGCCCCGGTGGGCGGCGGCGGCACCGGGACCCCACCGGCGCTGATTCTCCACGCCCCGGGTGTAGGGCGAATAAGCCTCGGCTAGGGCTCGGGCACAGCGAGGCGTGCATGCGTGTGGTGGCCGTGTCGGGCTCGAGCCAGAGTGGGCTTGGGTACGCGCCCAAGTGTAGGTGTGCGTGCGTGCGTGAGTTAGCGCGTGTGTGCGCGGGTCTGTTAGCGTAGGACCAGGGCGTGGGCCGCGTAGGGCGCGCGAAGTGGCCGCGGCGATCGCGTCAGGGCGCGATGGGCGCGCGCGAGCCAGGGCATGCGGGGCGTGGCGAGTGGGGGTGGGCAGGTCGTGGAGCAACTCGGGCATGTCCGTGCGCACGAGTATAAAGCCCTCTCCCCCCCCTGTGTAAGTCGCCGAGGATTTCGAGTTCGTGCTCGAGGTGATAAACAGTGAGGCCGTTCGTGCGGCGGGGGTGTTCGAGCACCCGGAAAAACTCTCTGTCCATCTTTCTCCCCGCCGATCGTGTCTCCGGTGATCCTCGTCAAGCGCTCGAGCTGGTCTGGCAACAACATTTGGTATCAGAGTCAGGTTAGGGAGCGAGGTGAGGGAGCGAGCTGACGGAGATCGCCGGCGATGGCTCTGGTTCCACACGGCGGAGGCAGCGCGAGCGGAACGGTGTCCATGGGGATGCCGGTGCTCGCGCCGGACGGCTACACCGTGTGGGCGATCAAGGCACAGGTGATCTTTGATGCCCACGCACTGTGGGAGGCGGTGGCGCCGGCGGCCGACGCGGCGGTGAACGCCAAAAAGTGCAAGACGGCGAGGGCGATGCTCCTGTCGGGGCTGTCGGAGGACGTGCTGCTCTCGGTGGCGACGAAAGCCACCGCCAGAGAGGTATGGGACTCTCTGAAGGTGCGCTTCGTCGGCGCCGAGCGGGTGCGCGCGGCAAGGAGGGTGACGCTGCGCGGTGAGCTGGACCGGATCAAGATGGAGGAGGGCGAGCAGCTGGACGCGTACGCCGGAAGGCTTGCAGGCATGGCGGCGCGGTTCGCAGGGCTGGGGGAGACGCTGGGGGACATGAAGCTGGTGAAGAAACTCCTGGACACTGTCCCGGACTGCCTCTTTCCCATCGTCGCTGGCATCGAGCAATTCTGCGTGCTGGAGGAGCTCACCTACGACGAGGCGCTCGGGCGGCTGCGCGCTTTTGACGAGCGTGTGCGGCGCCGCGGACAGAGCAGCGGCGAGTGCCAGGATGGCCAGCTCCTGTACACGGCGGCGCAGTGGCGCGCACGGGAGCGGCGCCAAGGTGGAGCTCGGGGCGATGACGACGACGTGCGCGGTGTGGCACCAAGCAGTGGCGGCAACAAGCGTGGCCGGTGCTACAAGTGCGGCGAACGAGGCCATTTCAAGCGGGACTGCCCGGAGCTGCGGAAGGCGCCGGCAGCGGAGCAGGCGCTGCTGGCGGACGCCGAAGTTGAGGACGACGGACTCCTCTGAGCCTTGGCTTAGGGGGTGAAATGTAGGGCGAATAATGTTGGAAATATGCCCTAGAGGCAATAATAAATTGATTATTATTATATTTCCTTGTTCATGATAATCGTTTATTATCCATGCTAGAATTGTATTGATAGGAAACTCAGATACATGTGTGGATACATAGACAACACAATGTCCCTAGTAAGCCTCTAGTTGACTGGCTCGTTGATCAATAGATGGTTACGGTTTCCTGACCATGGACATTGGATGTCATTGATAACGGGATCATATCATTAGGAGAATGATGTGATGGACAAGACCCAATCCTAAGCCTAGCACAAAGATCGTGTAGTTCGTATGCTAAAGCTTTTCTAATGTCAAGTATCATTTCCTTAGACCATGAGATTGTGCAACTTCCGGATACCGTAGGAATGCTTTGGGTGTACCAAACGTCACAACGTAACTGGGTGACTATAAAGGTGCACTACAGGTATCTCCGAAAGTGTCTATTGGGTTGGCACGAATCGAGACTGGGATTTGTCACTCCGTGTAAGCGGAGAGGTATCTCTGGGCCCACTCGGTAGGACATCATCATAATGTGCACAATGTGATCAAGGAGTTGATCACGGGATGATGTGTTACGGAACGAGTAAAGAGACTTGCCGGTAACGAGATTGAACAAGGTATAGGGATACCGACGATCGAATCTCGGGCAAGTACAATACCGCTAGACAAAGGGAATTGTATACGGGATTGATTAAGTCCTTGACATCGTGGTTCATCCAATGAGATCATCGTGGAACATGTGGGAGCCAACATGGGTATCCAGATCCCGCTGTTGGTTATTGACCGGAGAGTCATCTCGGTCATGTCTGCATGTCTCCCGAACCCGTAGGGTCTACACACTTAAGGTTCGGTGACGCTAGGGTTATAGAGATATTAGTATGCGGTAACCCGAAAGTTGTTCGGAGTCCCGGATGAGATCCCGGACGTCATGAGGAGTTCCGGAATGGCCCGGAGGTAAAGAATTGTATATAGGAAGTGCTATTTCGGCCATCGGGACAAGTTTCGGGGTCACCGGTATTGTACCGGGACCACCGGAAGGGTCCCGGGGGTCCACCGGGTGGGGCCACCTGCCCCGGGGGGCCACATGGGCTGTAGGGGGTGCGCCTTGGCCTACATGGGCCAAGGTCACCAGCCCCTAGAGGCCCATGCGCCAAAAGGACAAGATGAGGGGGGAGTCCTAAAGGGGGAAGGCACCTCCGAGGTGCCTTGGGGAGGATGGACTCCTCCCCCCCTTGGCCACACCCTTTCCTTGGAGGAAGGGGCAAGGCTGCGCCCTCCCCCTCTCCCTTGGCCCTATATATAGTGGGGGGAAGGGAGGGCAACCATACCTAAGCCCTGGCGCCTCCCTCTCCCTCCCATGACACATCTCCCTCCTCCCGCAGTGCTTGGCGAAGCCCTATTGGAATTCCGCTACTACCACCACGCCGTCGTGCTGTTGGATCTCCATCAACCTCTCCTCCCCCCTTGCTGGATCAAGAAGGAGGAGACGTCGCTGCTCCGTACGTGTGTTGAACGCGGAGGTGTCGTCCGTTCGACGCTAGGATCATCGGTGATTTGAATCATGACGAGTACGACTCCATCAACCCCGTTCTCTTGAACGCTTCCGCGCGCGATCTACAAGGGTATGTAGATCTACTCCTCCCTCGTTGCTAGATGACTCCATAGATTGATCTTGGTGACACGTAGGAAAATTTTGAATTTCTGCTACGTTCCCCAACAGTGGCATCATGAGCTAGGTCTATGCGTAGTTTCTATGCACGAGTAGAACACAAAGTAGTTGTGGGCATTGATTTTGTTCAATATGCTTGCCGTTACTAGTCTTATCTTGATTCGGCGGCATCGTGGGATGAAGCGGCCCGGACCAACCTTACACGTATGCTTACGTGAGACCGGTTCCACCGACTAACATGCACTAGTTGCATTAGGTGGTTGGCGGGTGTCTGTCTCTCCCACTTTAGTCGGATCAGATTCGATGAAAAGGATCCTTATGAAGGGTAAATAGCAATTGGCATATCACGTTGTGGTTTTTGCGTAGGTAAGAAACGTTCTTGCTAGAAACCCATAGCAGCCACGTAAAACATGCAAACAACAATTAGAGGACGTCTAACTTGTTTTTGCAGGGTATGCTATGTGATGTGATATGGCCAAAAGGATGTGATGAATGATATATGTGATGTATGAGATTGATCATGTTCTTGTAATAGGAATCACGACTTGCATGTCGATGAGTATGACAACCGACAGGAGCCATAGGAGTTGTCTTAATTTATTTATGACCTGCGTGTCAACATAAATGTCATGTAATTAGTTTACTTTATTGCTAACCGTTAGCTGTAGTAGTAGAAGTAATAGATGACGTGACAACTTCATGGAGACACGATGATGGAGATCATGATGATGGAGATCATGGTGTCATGCCAGTGACAAGATGATCATGGAGCCCCAAGATGGAGATCAAAGGAGCTATATGATATTGGCCATATCATGTCACTATTATTTGATTGCATGTGATGTTTATCATGTTTATGCATCTTATTTGCTTAGAACGACGGTAGTAAATAAGATGATCCCTCATTACAATTTCAAGAATGTGTTCTCCCCTAACTGTGCACCGTTGCTAAAGTTCGTCGTTTCGAAGCACCACGTGATGATCGGGTGTGATAGATCCTTACGTTCACATACAATGGGTGTAAGACAGTTTTACACATGCAAAACACTTAGGGTTAACTTGACGAGCCTAGCATGTACAGACATGGCCTCGGAACACAAGAGACCGAAAGGTCGAGCATGAGTCGTATGGTAGATACGATCAACATGAAGATGTTCACCGATGATGACTAGTCCGTCTCATGTGATGATCGGGCACGGTCTAGTTGACTCGAATCATGTAATCACTTAGATGACTAGAGGGATGTCTATCTGAGTGGGAGTTCATAAGATGAACTTAATTATCCTGAACATAGTCAAAAAGGGGCTTCGCAAATTATGTCGTAGCTCGCGCTTTAGTTCTACTGTTTAGATATGTTCCTAGAGAAAAATTAGTTGAAAGCTGATAGTAGCAATTATGCGGACTAGGTCCGTAAACTGAGGATTGTCCTCATTGATTCTTAGAAGGCTTATGTCCTTAATGCACCGCTCAGTGTGCTGAACCTCGAACGTTGTCTGTGGATGTTGCGAACATCTGACATACACGTTTTGATAACTACGTGATAGTTCAGTTAAACGGTTTAGAGTTGAGGCACCGAAGACGGTTTCGAAACGTCACGAAACATATGAGATGTTTCGAGGGCTGAAATTAGAATTTCAGGCTCGTGCCCACGTCAAGAGGTATAAGACCTCCGACGATTCTCTTAGCCCACAAACTAAGGGAGAAAAGCTCAATCGTTGAGCTTGTGCTCAGATTGTCTGAGTACAACAATCATTTGAATCGAGTGGGAGTTGATCTTCCAGATGAGATAATGATGTTTCTCCGAAGTCATTACCACCAAGCTGCTAGAGCTTCGTGATGAACTATAATATATCAAGGACATATATGATGATCCTTGAGATATTCGCAATGTTTGACACCACAAAAGTAGAAATCAAGAAGGAGCATCAATTGTTGATGGTTGGTGAAACCACTAGTTTCAAGAAGGGCAAGGGCAAGAAGGGATACTTCATGAAACGGCAATTCAGCTGCTGCTCTAGTGAAGAAACCCAAGGTTGAACCCAAACCCGAGACTAAGTGCTTCTGTAATAAGGGGAACAGCCACTGGAGCAGAATTACCCTAGATACTTGATAGATGAGAAGGCTATCGATAGAAGTATATTGGATATACATTATGCTAATGTGTACTTTACTAGTACTCCTAGTAGCACCAGGGTATTAGATACCGGTTCGGTTGCTAAGTGTTAGTAACTCGAAATAAAAGCTACGGAATAAATGGAGACTAGCTAAAGATGAGATGACGATATGTATTGGAAGTATTTCCAAGGTTGATCAAATATCGTACGCTCCCTCTACCATCGAGATTGGTGTTTACGTTGAGCATAGACATGATTGGATTATGTCTATCACAATATGGTTATTCATTTAAGGAGAATAATGGTTACTCTGTTTATTTGAATAATGCCTTCAATGGTCTTACACCTAAAATGAATGGTTTATTGAATCTCGATCGTAGTGATACACATGTTCATGCCAAAAGATAGTAATGATAGTACCACCTACTTGTGGCACTGCCACGCAAGTCATATCGGTATAAAACACATGAAGAAGCTCCATGTTGATGCATCTTTGGGCTCACTCATTTTTGAAAAGTTTGAGACATGCGAACCATGTCTATTGGTGTATATGCATGAAGAAACTCCATGCAAATGGATCGTTTGGACTCACTTGTTTTTGAATCACTTGAGACATGCAAATCATACCACATGAGCAAGATGACTGAAAGCCTCGGTTTCAGTAAAATGGAACCAGAAAGCAACTTGCTGGAAGTAATACATTTTGATGTGTGCAGTCCAATGAGTGCTGAGGCGTGCAGTGGATATCGTTATGTTCTTACTTCACAGATGATTTGAGTAGATGTTGAGTATATTTACTTGATGAATCACGAGTCTGAATTATTGAAAGGTTCAAGTAATTTCAGGGTGAAGTTGAAAGATCGTCGTGACAAGAGGATAAAAGATCTATGATATGATCATAGAGATGAATATCTGAATTACGAGCTTGGCACAGAATTAAGACATTGTGGAAATTGTTTCACAACTAATACAGCCTGGAACACCATAGTGTGATGGTGTGTCCGAACATCATAACTGCACCCTATTGGATATGATGCATACCATGATGTCTCTCATTGAATTACCACAATAGTTTTATGGGTTAGGCATTAGAGACAACCACATTCACTTTAAATAGGGCACCACGTAATTCCGATGAGATGACACCATATGAACTATGGTTTAGAGAAACCTAAGCTGTCATTTCTTAAAAGGTTTGGGGCTGCGACGCTTATGTGAAAAAGTTTCAGGCTGATAGGCTCGAACCCAAAGCAGATTAAATGCATCTTCATAGGACACCCAAAACAGTTGGGTATACCTCCTGTCTCAGATCCGAAAGCAATAAGGGATTGTTTCAAGAATCGGGTCCTTTCTCGAGGAAAAGTTTCTCTCGAAAGAATTGAGTGGGGGATGGTGGAGACTTGATGAGGTTATTGAACCGTTACTTCAACTAGTGTATAGCAGGGCACAAAGAGTTGTTCCTGTGGCAACTACACCAATTGAAGTGGAAGCTTATGATATTGATTATGAGACTTTGGATCAAGTCACTCCCAAACCTCGTAGGATGACAAGGATGCGTACTACTTCTGAGTGGTACGTAATCCTGTCTTGGAAGTCCTGTTGCTAGACAACAATGAGCCTACGAGCTATGGAGAAGCGATGGTGGGCCTGGATTTCGATAAATGGCTCGAGGCCATATAATCCGAGAGAGGATCCATATATGAAAACAAAGTGTAGACTTTGGAAGAAATACTTGATGGTCGTAAGGCTGTTGAGTACAGATGGATTTTAAAAGGAAGACGGACAATGATGGTAAATGTCACCATTAAAAAAGCTCGACTTGTCGTTAAGATGTTTTCTGACAAGTTCAAGGAGTTGACTACGGTGAGACTTTCTCACTCGTAGCGATGCTAAGAGTCTGTTGGAATTATATTAGCGATTACTGCATTATTTATGAAATCTTGCAGATAGGATGTCAAAACATTGTTTCCTCGACGATTTTCTTGAGGAAAGGTTGTATGTGATACAAACGGAAGGTTTTGTCAATCCTGAAAGATGCTAATAAGTATGCAAAGCTCCAGCAATCCTTCTAAGGACTGGAGTAAGCATCTCGGAGTTGGAATGTATGCTTTGATGATGATCAAAGATTTTGGGTGTATACAAAGTTTATGAGAAATTTGTATTTCCAAAGAAGTGAGTGGGAGCACTATAGAATTTCTGATGAGTGTATGTTGTAGACATATTGTTGATCAGAAATGACGTAGAATTTCTGGAAAGCATATAGGATTATTTGGAAAGTGTTTTTCAATGGAAAGCCTGGATTAAGCTACTTGAACATTGAGCATCAAGATCTATAAGAATAGATCAAAACGCTTAATGTACTTTCAAATGAGCACATACCTTGACATGATCTTGAAGGTGTTCAAGATGGATCAGTCAAAGAAGGAGTTCTTGCCTGAGTTGTAAGGTATGAAGTTAAGACTTAAAGCTCGACCACGGCAGAATAGAGAGAAAGGACAAAGGTCGTCCCCTATGCTTAAGACATAGGCTCTACAGTATGCTATGCTGTGTACCGCACCTGAAATGTGCCTTGCCATGAGTCAGTCAAGGGGTACAAGAGTGATCTAAGAATGGATCACATGACAGCGGTCAAAGTTATCCTTAGTAACTAGTGGACTAAGGAATTTTCTCGATTATGGAGGTGGTAAAAGAGTTCGTCGTAAAGGGTTACGCCGATGCAAACTTTGACACTAATCCAGATTATTCTGAGTAGTAAACTGGATTCGTGTAGTAGAATAGTTGTTTGGAATAGCTCCAAATAGAGCGTGGTAGCTGCATCTAGGAGATGACATAAAGATTTGTAAAGCACACACGGATCTGAAATGTTCAGACCCGTTGACTAAAACCTCTCTCACAAGCAACATGATCAAACCCAGAACTCATTGAGTGTTAATCACATAGTGATATGAACTAGATTATTGACTCTAGTGCAAGTGGGAGACTGTTGGAAATATGCCCTAGAGGCAATAATAAATTGATTATTATTATATTTCCTTGTTCATGATAATCGTTTATTATCCATGCTAGAATTGTATTGATAGGAAACTCAGATACATGTGTGGATACATAGACAACACAATGTCCCTAGTAAGCCTCTAGTTGACTGGCTCGTTGATCAATAGATGGTTACGGTTTCCTGACCATGGACATTGGATGTCATTGATAACGGGATCACATCATTAGGAGAATGATGTGATGGACAAGACCCAATCCTAAGCCTAGCACAAAGATCGTGTAGTTCGTATGCTAAAGCTTTTCTAATGTCAAGTATCATTTCCTTAGACCATGAGATTGTGCAACTCCCGGATACCGTAGGAATACTTTGGGTGTACCAAACGTCACAACGTAACTGGGTGACTATAAAGGTGCACTACAGGTATCTTCGAAAGTGTCTGTTGGGTTGGCACGAATCAAGACTGGGATTTGTCACTCCGTGTAAGCGGAGAGGTATCTCTGGGCCCACTCGGTAGGACATCATCATAATGTGCACAATGTGATCAAGGAGTTGATCACGGGATGATGTGTTACGGAACGAGTAAAGAGACTTGCCGGTAACGAGATTGAACAAGGTATAGGGATACCGACGATCGAATCTCGGGCAAGTACAATACCGCTAGACAAAGGGAATTGTATACGGGATTGATTAAGTCCTTGACATCGTGGTTCATCCGATGAGATCATCGTGGAACATGTGGGAGCCAACATGGGTATCCAGATCCCGCTGTTGGTTATTGACCGGAGAGTCATCTTGGTCATGTCTACATGTCTCCCGAACCCGTAGGGTCTACACACTTAAGGTTCGGTGACGCTAGGGTTATAGAGATATTAGTATGCGGTAACCCGAAAGTTGTTCGGAGTCCCGGATGAGATCCCGGACGTCACGAGGAGTTCCGGAATGGCCCGGAGGTAAAGAATTGTATATAGGAAGTGCTATTTCGGCCATCGGGACAAGTTTCGGGGTCACCGGTATTGTACCGGGACCACCGGAAGGGTCCCGGGGGTCCACCGGGTGGGGCCACCTGCCCCGGGGGGGCACATGGGCTGTAGGGGGTGCGCCTTGGCCTACATGGGCCAATGGGGCACCAGCCCCTAGAGGCCCATGCGTCAAAGGGACAAGATGAGGGGGGAGTCCTAAAGGGGGAAGGCACCTCCGAGGTGCCTTGGGGAGGATGGACTCCTCCCCCCCTTGGCCGCACCCTTTCCTTGGAGGAAGGGGCAAGGCTGCGCCCTCCCCCTCTCCCTTGGCCCTATATATAGTGGGGGGAAGGGAGGGCAACCATACCTAAGCCCTGGCGCCTCCCTCTCCCTCCCATGACACATCTCCCTCCTCCCGCAGCGCTTGGCGAAGCCCTGTTGGAATCCCGCTACTACCACCACGCCGTCGTGCTGTTGGATCTCCATCAACCTCTCCTCCCTCCTTGCTGGATCAAGAAGGAGGAGACGTCGCTGCTCCGTACGTGTATTGAACGCGGAGGTGCCGTCCGTTCGGCGCTAGGATCATCGGTGATTTGAATCACGGCGAGTACGACTCCATCAACCCCGTTCTCTTGAACGCTTCCGCGCGCGATCTACAAGGGTATGTAGATCCACTCCTCCCTTGTTGCTAGATGACTCCATAGATTTATCTTGGTGACACGTAGGAAAATTTTGAATTTGTGCTACGTTCCCCAACAAATAAGCCTCGGCTAGGGCTCGGGCATAGCGAGCGCGTGCGTGCGCGTGGTGGCCGTGTCGGGCTCGAGCCGGAGCGGGCTTGGGTACGCACCCAAGTGTAGGTGTGTGTGCGTGCGTGAGTTAGCACGTGTGTGTGCGGGTCCGTTAGTGTAGGACCAGGGTGTGGGCCGCGTAGGGCGCGCGAAGTGGCCGCGGCGATCGCGTCAGGGCGCGATGGGCGCGCGCGAGCCAGGGCGTGCGGGGCGTGGCGAGTGGTGGGGGGCAGGTCATGGAGCAGCTCGGGCATGTCTGTGCGCACGAGTATAAAGCCCTCTCCCCCCCTGTGTAAGTCGCTGAGGATTTCGAGTTCGTGCTCGAGGTGATAAACAGTGAGGCCGTTCGTGCGGCGGGGGTGTTCGAGCACCCGGAAAAACTCTCTGTCCATCTTTCTCCCCGCGATCGTGTCTCTGGTGATCCTCGTTGAGTGCTCGAGCTGGTCCGGCAACAACACCGGGCACCCGCATGTCCGGCGAGACCGGGTACTCGGCCTCGTAGAGGAGTCGAGATTCATTTTCGTGAAGGTGGCGGCGGCCGGAGCCGTTCGCCGTCGCCTGGGAATCGTTCGGCCATTTATACGAACCGGGACGGCGAGGGAAGAGGAAGGAAGGGGAGATAGGGCGCGTCGACTGTGGAGACTAGAGTGCGTGCCACCGGCGCGCCGGGGTCGGCTTATATAGGCGGAGGCGGCGCGAGCACGCGTGGCCGCCTCGTCTACGCGTGGCATGCGCGGGGACGCGCGTCGTCACGCCTTTACTGCGCCACCCGTGAGGCATCAATGGCGGAGGCTGACCGGCGCGGCAGCTTTGACATTGATTCGTCGCGGGAAACGAGGTGATGAGGACGACAAAGCGTCGAGAAGCGAGACGAGTCACTGGCAAGGAGGGCCTCCGACTCTTTCGCGCCAAAAACGATTCGCCCGACGCCCCGAGCGTCCCCCAGCGCGCCGGGTTCGGGTTGGATTCGCCGGCGCCAATTTCAGCCCGAGCCGGCGAAAATTGGTCCTTGAAGACGCGACTGAACTGATTTTTTGATGCTGATGGCTGAAAAGTCACTTGGAGGCCTTGTTGGGGACGCGACTGGAGATACTCTTATGCTGTCCAGTTGCCAGTCCAGTGGCTCTTTCGACTTGGTTAGGCTTCGCTTTCTGCCGGCTCTGCATTTTGTTCTCTTGTGCTACTAAAAGTTCACCCGAGCCGTTTTCTTCCTTCCTATTGCTGTCCCGCGATCCGGCAAGATTCAGGAATCACGACTGAAGTGGATGCATGGGAGAGAGAGAAGGACGTTCCCTTTTGTTTCCTTTTTTCCAGTGAAATCCCGGTAAAATCACTCTAGCCATTGAACTAAGAAAATACTCAATGGAACTTAGGTCTAGCTAGGCGCACCCACATTGAATACTCAATGGAATACTCAATGGTGGAAAAAGTCAAACATTCACAAAGTTTTCTGTAATGAACATGGTCTAGTATTCACGTTTTAAGTTCCACGAAGAAATGACTTATGTGGTCTTCTTTGCGAGAAAAACAAAATCAGCTCTATATAAAAGTTACCATTCAAGTGTTCTGATGGTGCAATTTCTTTTGCCCTGAAGAACATGGAACTTATTTTTCGCGAAACTAGTATTAACTGTTATTACTTTATTTTTATATTGTTATGATGTACTCTCTGCGTTCCCAATTTTTTTTTCTTTTTAGAGATTTCAACAAGTGACTACATACGAAGCAAAATGAATGAATCTACACTCTAAAATATGTCTACATACATCCGTATGTTGTAGTCCATTTGAAATGTCTAGAAAGACAAATATTTGGAAACGAAGGGAATATTACATTATAGTATATATTGTTATTACTTCATTTAGTTTGGCCTTTAAGTTTGGACACCTGTTAGAGTTCCGCACATGGCCTCAAAATTTTCTAGGACAACCTTGTGTCCACTACTACACATTGAGCATTACAACCGGTTCTCAGATGCAGGTTTCAGCAAAGGATACATGAACCTACTATGATGATGCATCATAGGTAGTTTTATTTGAGTTGGTTTTATAGAGAACCGCCTCTAATAAACTTTCGACGGAGAAACATTCTCAAATAACACATAATATGTGGATGGTTTCCTTCATATATGAAAATAGAAGCGATTTTGCATTCAAAAGCTCCTCCAAGATGGAGTCGATTTCACATAAGAAACTGCAGTGGGTAGGTCAAAAACAATATCTCAAATCCCACTATAAGGAAACAACTCCCCAAACGAGAACCCCAGACTCCTCTCCCCACCCCGTCAAGCTCCATGCGACTTGTCTTTTGCTGCTGATCCCGCGCATCCCCGTGTCCCGACGCCATCATTGAGCCACCATCGCCCTTTGACGACCGCTAGCGAAGCTGTCTGCACAAGGTTTTTCTTTTTTCGATATGGGTGTTTTTGGTATGTTGGTTGAGCGTAAATGTATACATGCAACTACTATACAGTGTGTGTGAAAATTGCACTACTATATGCTTCTTTGCATATTACAAAAAGTGCAATTTGAGTGCAAAGTTGTGTGCAAGTTTTTCTAAGCTTTGTTTTCATTTCATTTCTTCTTAAAAGGTAATACCAATGCCACTAATTCATTCTTATAAAACTTCAGTTTTTGGATTTTTATTTTTATTTCATTCTTTTTAAGGGTAATGCCAATAACACTCATTCGTTCCTTCAATCATTTTCTTCGTGAAAATCCCCCTATTATATGCTTATTATTGCGTATTATAAAATTTTGCATTCTATGTAAATCATGTGCAAATTTTGTTATTTTCCTTTTTAAAAGGGTAATACCAATGCCACTAAATGATTCCTCATTAGAACACTTCATTAATTTTAATTTCTTTTACTTCATATTTAGTTTCCTTTCTTCTTTAAGGGTAATACCAATCCCACGAATAGATTCCTTCGTAGAAAATATTTTTTTTGCGGAAAGTCCACTATTTTTGCGCATTCCTGCATATTATAAAAACATGATTTATGTGTAAATTATGTTATTTTTTATTTTAAAATGATAATATGAATGCTAGTAATTCATTTGTTCCTTAAAAACTTCATTATTTTGATTTCTTCTTAGTTTTTATATAACTTTATTTATTGTCTAATGTTAATACAAGTGCCACTAATTTATTCCATTTTAGAAAACTTATTTTTTTGTGAAAATTACTCTATTATATGCTTATTGTTACATTGTAAAAAAGGTTAACTTTTGTGTAAATTATGTCGTTATTTTATTTTCATTTTATTTTTTATTAAAGGGTAATATCATTGCCACTAGTTCATTGTTACTTAGATTTTTTTCTCTTCCACTTATTTTTTATTTTTGTCTTGTGTCTTATCAGGTATTGGGCCAGTTTCTATTATGTTTCAGACCAAGCTAACTATTTGGTGGGCTTCCGCTTTGTGGTTGCAAAAGGGCCGAGTTTCTATCTTATTTTAGTATATGTTTTTCTTCATTGATGCTTAAGTATAGACGCAAGAGCTATACAATATATGTATAAATTGCACTAGGGTGCGAAAATTACACCATTGTATTGCATATAAAAAAAGTAGAATTTAGTGCAAAGCTATGTGCATGTTTTTAATTTTTATTTTCTTAAAGAGTAATACCAATTTCACCAATTGATTTTTACTTAAAAACTTCATTATTTGGACTATGTTTTAGTTTTTATTGCAATTTGTTTGTTCTTTAAGGGTACTATCATTGCCACTAATTTATTCCTTCTTATATTCTTTTTTGAAAACTTCAATTTTCTATGCTTATTCTTGGATAATATGAAAAGCCGATAATTGTGTGTAAATTATGTGGAATTGTTTTCATTTCTATTTTACTTCTGCTTAAAAAGTGACACTAGTGCCACTGATTCGTTCTTCTTACAGAACTCCATTTTACTTATTTCATGTCATTTTGTTTTGTTTTGTGTCTTACCCGGTAGCGGGTTAGTTCTGTTATGTTTCAAACTAGGCCCAACTATTTCGTGGGCTTCTGTTTTGTGGTTGCATAGGGCCGAGTACTCCTCTAAAAAGAAATGGCTGAGACAAATTTTGGCGCAAGCTGATCTTGATTTTGTTGCACGTTCGTTTCTCCATTATTATAATTCGGACTTACCACAATTATTACACTTTCATGCGGCCGCCCCTTTTCCTTTTTTTGGATATCGGTTTAATGGATTTGTATTGTGTTTTGATGTTGCCTTAGCCCAAGACCTGTCAGGTTATCGTAGTCTGTCGCTTCTTTGTCCACGGTGCATGAGAAATACACGTCCTTTCTTCTTCGAAGCAGTATTTTCTCTTGCCAAACGATCCCTAATACATTTTGTAAAATAAGAGTTGATGAGTGCTGAATTTCAGAGCAATCCACAATTATGATTTTGATCTTACATCAAACAATCGCAACCTGTTCCTCGTGATCTCATCGGGCGTATTCTATGCTCAGCGCGGTTTTCTTCTCAAGGCTGAAATACCCGGTGGTCTGGCTTTTGGTAGTATAAAGTGTTGATGTGCAGGAGCTGCCAACACCAACACCAACACCCATGGGGCTAAGATCCTCGAGGACAAGCGGCAGCTGTGACGGCTCCTGCACTCCATCAGCCAGTCGCCGGAGCTTCTCCGCCACAAACCTCATCGCCGGCCTACTCGCACCGGGAGCAAGTAAGCATTGATTCGCCAGCTCTGCAACCTGGAGAATCACCGCCATGTTAGCCTCATCTGATATCCCCCTATCAAGGAGTTCATGGAGTGTGCCATCCGCCATAGACTCCTGAAACATCACAGTGAGGCTCTTCCTTTCCTTGGACAGCGGCTTCTTCCCGGTCAGGAGCTCGAGAAGAACCACCCCAAAGCTGTAGACGTCGTTCTTGACGGTGAGCTGGTAATCAAGAAGGTACTCCGGGTCAAGATACCCCGGCGTGCCTTTGGGGACAACCTGGGTCATCTCGTCGATCGTGGAGCAGCCAAAGTCAGACACCTTGGCGTCCCAGCCGTCGCCGAGGAGGATGTTGGCGGGCTTCACGTCGCCGTGGAGTATCGGGCGCTCCGCCGAGTGCAGGTGCGCGAGTGCTCCGGCGGACTGGGCGGCGATCTTGAGACGGGCCCCGAGCGTGACGCCGCACCTCTGGTTCCTGGGGTGCAGCAGATCCTGCAGGGTTCTGTTGGGCACGAACTCGTAGACGAGGACGGGCGCCTCGTACTGCAGGCAGCAGCCGAGGAGCTTGACGATGTTGGGGTGGTCGACGCGGCAGAGGATCACCAGCTCCTGCACGAAGTCCTTGGTCCTGCTCTCGTCCACCTCCTTGCACCTCTTGACCGCGACG
Organism: Triticum dicoccoides; assembly: GCF_002162155.2. Lineage (NCBI taxonomy): Eukaryota > Viridiplantae > Streptophyta > Magnoliopsida > Poales > Poaceae > Triticum > Triticum dicoccoides. The sequence goes on from NC_041390.1 coordinate 585,203,595, forward strand.
GCGGCGCCGCGGAGGACCGCCTTGTAGACGGTCCCCTGCCCGCCTTCCCCGACGATGTTCGCCTTGTTGAAGCTACCTGTTGCCGCCTCGATCTCCTCCCTTGTGTAGACGGCGAACGGGATGCTACGCCCGTGCCCGTCCCTGGTCATCTCTGCCAGTATCTCGCCCCCGTGCTGTTTGAAATACTCGTCGCTCTGTCTATTGAGGGCTTGTCTTTTTATACTCCTTTTGTGCCGGATCACTTCTACCCCAAGGAAACCAACAAGACCAACCAAAATGCCGACAGAAGCGCCTGCAGGGATGAATGAAGGTTTTTCATTAGCATGTGCTTTTGACATTGATGCACATTCACACTTTTTTTGTGAGGTTATTAAATTTAAATAGGTCTACTTGTGGAGAGAATATACAATATAATTTCTTAATTGGAGGAAAGGGATTAAATGAAGTCCACTTTGGTGTAAAGATGTGTAGTATGTGTGGTATGGATTATGGGCGTACCAATTGCGAGTTTTGCTCCAAGACCAAGTGTTTGGTTGCGCGGAGGTCTCTCGCAGGTCCCATTTTTTGCGTCGCCTCTGTAACCGTCAGGGCACAAACACTCAAATAGACCAGGTATGTTTTTGCAAGTTCCATTGACAGAACAAGGGTAATGTTGAGGATCTGCGCACTCATCAATATCTGCAATCAAATATCAGTTATATGAGTTTTGCTTCGGTAGAACCTCGCTAAAATAATTACTAATCCCAAAGCAAAAGCGGTTATTAGCGAAACGGCCTTGTTATTTCCAGGGCTACAAAGAAATTGCTATTTGTAAGCAGGAATAAATTGCACATTTGGGATCCGGAGGTGTAAAAATAAATGCATGCAATTTTAGGCACAAAAAAATGTGCAACCGCCGAGTTGCACATTTCTAGACCTAAAGTTGCATATATATTTTCAAAACAATGTGTAACTAACCAATTTCATGAAGAAAAAAAAATCAACGTCCGCGTGGTTCTATTAACACTCATATTTTAGATGCTTAAAAAGAAATGCTCAAAAACCAGTATCTAATTTTCATTTTATCGATTGTCAAGTTATATGTTTAGGGAAGAAAACACGGTAATCTATCTACTAGTTAAGAAATAAGCAGGAAGTTAGAGTGGGAAACACATAATTATAATATATTATGTAAATAAAAATGCTATTTCTCGATAGAATTTCTCTGTAGAGAGAGCACCATCAATATAGCGTCAAGATCAGTGCAATATGTTTGTTTGTACCCCCTCCATTTTTTTTACTATGAATTTTTTTATGGTGGGTACTAATTAGTATAACTAGGTTATACTCTCCGGTTCTAAACTATTTGAATATTTAGGTTTGCTTCAAGTCAAACATCTTTAAGTTTGATCAAATACACACACACACACACACACACACACACACACACACACACACACGCACGCACGCACACGCGCGCGCACACACACACACACACAATTTTGACAACACCAATAGATTCATCGTAATTTTTTTATTATATATATTCAGTGTTTTAGTTTTTAAATATAATTTTCTATATACATGGTCAAACTTAAAGAAGTTTGACTAAGGGCAAATCTAAAACTTCATATATTTTAAAATGTTGGTAGTACACAAATAAATTGACTTAAGCTACACATTTCGTTGGTGTGTAAACTAGTTATATTTATGTACCACTTCATCAATTTTACCTTCCCCAACTGTTGTTTAGCAAAAGCATCCAGTTTCTCTACAATTTTTATTTAGAATTAGTAGAACAACATATCCAACCCTGACGTTTGTTGATTGAGAAATAGTAGCCCGACATGGACATCAATTTCCTGTTTGGTATCGGACCCCAGCTCTCGTTGATTGAGAAATACAATAGTAGCTTGGGACAAGACAACAAGATTATCTTAATGCGGCCGTGCGGCAGTGCTGCCGTCTCAATAAAAAAAACAAGATTATTTTAGTGCATCTTGATGAAAAACTTATGTATATATAAATTCTCCATCGACCAGGCCCATGCTTGCAAGTCGAGTTAAATCTGCTCGCCAAAAATTAAAGTCGAGTTAAATCCCTTAGGTTTTTTCTCTATATAAAACTGGGGCACCTACAAATGTACGTCCGTTAAATTGTTTGCTAAGAAAATTGCTTACGATGGGTCAGACAGTTTGGCTCTCAGGTTTTGTCGGGCCTAATTGCATCCTTAAGAGCAACTATAGCAAAGTTAACCTAAAAAGCCAATCTTCATAATAAATGATAATATGGCGATTTTGATATAAAAAACACACTTTTCACACATGTAGTTGCCATTATTTATGAAGCACCCTCCATTCATGGCATATCAGTCTTCATTTTGTTGTTTTAGAGCCAATTTTTAGAGCTCACTAGTCCTGGCCATGGGCAGCCCGGCCCGACGCTGCTCCTGGGCCGGGCTCGGGCCTAGATTTTGAGCCCAAAGGCCGGGCCTGGGCCCATCATTTTCGCGTTTTCCTGAAAGACGGGCCGAGCCGGCCCGAAGCCTGACGGGCTTTTACGTGTTTGGGCCAGGCTCGGGCCTAGAAAACAGGCCCGACGGCCGGGCCGGGCCGGCCCGAAGCCCGACGGGCTTTTATGTGTTCGGGCCGGGCTCGGGCCCAGAAAACAGGCCCGACGGCCAAGTCGGGCCGGGCTCGGGCTTGTGTTTTTTGCGTCGGGCTTGGCTAGGCCCGGCCCAGTCCGAGGTATGGCCAGGTATAAGCTCACCCCATATGACAGTTGTGTGTGGGGCGAAGGAAACTTCACGTGGTCCCACACCTCACATGGGGATGACAGTGATATTGAGAAAAAGACAAAAGTAGTTCACACACAACGTCTTGTTTTACGATCGTGCGATGATTGCTAATCTAACTGTAATTTGGCCTACTTTGTAGACGATCACATCACATCTGGAGTGTCGGTGCAAATTTCATGTGTGAAGTGCGTGTAGCAGCATGCAAAAAAAGATGTCCCAATGACGAGAGGTCCCACGATACAAAGCGAATCAATACGAAAGCTCTGAATTCACGTGTGGAGCGCTCCATATGCATACGGAGGCTGCCTTCACAATGCAAATGGATATGAGGGGTGCCAATACATACGACGACTACTGTAGAGTTGCTCTAACAAAATTAACATGTGTGGATCATAATATTACTAGATGGTTAGGAAGTTTGTTTGTACCTATGCAGCCGAGCCCCGGATCTTTGAGGTAAGGGTTGCCGTGGAATCCTTTGGTGCAGTTGCAGATGTACCCTGGTCCGTTTGCCGAGTTGAAGCACTCGCTGTGGTCGCTGACACAGGCGTAGGAGTCGCGTTTCACGCGAGCCACCTCGCATGTCTCGTTCCCGATGGCCCAATCGATCACCACCGGCGCCCGGCCGTGGAATCTGTCGTTGAACTCCGGCGTGGTGACGTAGCTGGTGAAGAAGGTGAAGTTTGACGACTCCATCAGCACCGCGTAGCTGCAGGGGCTGACGCTGTGGATCTCCTCGGTGTTGAAGCTCGCGTCGAACCGCACCTCGTAGAACTGCAGCGCCCCCGGAATGGCCGTCTGGCAGCAGCCTCTCCCGGAGCAGGGGCCGTTGCGCAGGGCGCCCAGCTCGCCTCGCCAGCACATGGCCAAGCACCCGCTCCTGTACTTGCCCGTGTAGCGCTCGTCGCTGATGTACGCGAGCGTTCCGCACCCCACGGCCGTGAACTTGTTGTCGGTGTCGGAGAGCCTGTAGGGCGTGTTTGTGAGGTTGAGGATCCAGTAGTTGTACTCCATGTCCCCGGAGGTGGCGTTGTAGCAGGCAGAGGAGATGACGTTCATCATCCAGGCCTGGCCTCGCTCCAGCGAGAGGCGAACGATCTCCACGTTGGAAAAGAACGGCGCCCTGCGGCCACCGGTGTCGTTGCAGGTGAGGCTGAAGCCCGGCATCGCGCACTCGGGCCCGATGCCGAACGGGAAAGGGACGTCAACGTCGCCGCACTTGCTCTGGCAGTCGCTGCTAGGCTGCGCTAGTGCTCCTGCTACGGCGGCGAGCCTTGCCGCAAACACCGCGCTGAGGCATGCTAGTAGTAGGGCTTCTGGTTTGTGGGACGCCATTGGCGAGGAGGATGGATTGGTTCGTGGCGCTTGCTCCGCTAGTAGGCTGCGGTTTTGAGCTCAAGGAAGGGACATGGGAGTATGTGGTAAGACAATAGGCTTTGGGGGGAACTGGCACAACCCTTTAGGGTTGGCCTATCACACATATATATAATGAGGTGGTATACAACGTTACAATATACACATGTAAATACAGTCTAACACCCTCCCTCAATCTTAGCCACTTTCTAATGAATCTAGAAGGGTAAGATTGCGCCTGCAAGTCTCAAACTGTGGCAAAGGCAATGGCTTGGTGAAGATGTCAGCAAGTTGATCCTTGGAAGAAATAAACTTGATCTGTAGTTGCTTCTGAGAGACACGTTCACGCACAAAGTGATAGTCAACTTCAATGTGTTTCGTTCGGGCATGGAATACCGGATTTGCAGAAAGGTATGTAGCACCGATGTTATCACACCAAAGAACAGGAGGCTGTGATTGGGGTATACTTAACTCCTGAAGCAAGGACTGTACCCAGATGATCTCTGATGTGGCATTGGCCACAGCCTTATACTCAGCCTCAGTACTGCTACGCGAGACAGTAGCCTGTTTCCGAGCACTCCAGGCAATCATGTTAGAGCCAAAGAAGACAGCATAACCCCCCGTGGATCGCCTGTCATCCGGATTGCCAGCCCAGTCTGCATCAGAATATGCTGAAAGACAACCAGAGTCAGACGGCCGAATATGCAAACCATGAGCCACCGTGAAACGAATATAGCGCAAAATCCGCTTAACAGCAGACCAATGAGTGTCACGGGGTGACTGCAGATACTGGCAGACTCGGTTAACAGCATAGGAAATGTCTGGTCGCGTGATCGTCAAGTACTGGAGCCCACCAACAATACTCCTGTACTCTGTCGCATCAGAAGAAGAAAGAAGCACACCATCAACAGCATTGAGCTTATCAGTGGTAGACATGGGTGTAGTCGTCGGTTTGCACTTAAGCATCCCAGCTCGCTGCAACAAATTCAGAGAGTACTTCTTCTGCGTCATAACAAGGCCAGCATCACGAGAAGTAACCTCCACACCAAGAAAGTAATGAAGCTTCCCAAGGTCCTTGACCGCAAAATCAGCACCAAGTGAGCGAACAAGCGCAGTAGCAGCCGACTGAGAGGAGCTGACCAAAATGATATCATCTACATAGACCAACAAGTACATAGTAACCTCAGGCCTTTGAAGAAGAAACAATGAGGAGTCAGCAGTTGATGATGCAAAACCATGAGCACGAAGAGCCATTGCAAGACGAGCATGCCAAGCACGAGGAGCCTGCTTCAGACCATAAATTGCCTTGGACAGACGACAGAGATGATCAGGGCGATCCGGATCAGAGAAACCCGGAGGCTGGCGCATGTAAACCTCCTCCGCCAAGACACCATGAAGAAAAGCATTTTGAACATCAAGCCGACGAAGAAACCAACCTCGAGTAACAGCCAGAGAGAGAAGAAGTCTGATGGTAGTAGGCTTGACCACTGGACTGAAGGTGTCTTCATAGTCAAGTCCAAAACGCCGTCGAAAACCACGAGCAACCAGACGAGCCTTATAGCGCTCAATGGACCCATCAGAATGCCTCTTCACTTTGAAAACCCATTTGGAATCAATGACATTTACCCGTGATTGTGGAGGAACAAGAGTCCATGTCTGATTGCGAAGAAGCGCTTGATACTCCTGCTCCATGGCCTCTCTCCAATGAGGAATGCGCATAGCAGCTTGATACGTGCGTGGCTCAGAGGATGGATCTGCGAGAGCAGCAGACATGCACGCCGCTAACCAAGCAACTGTGCCATCATGACGTTGCTTAGGCTGAAAAATGCCACTCCGACTGCGCGTATGTGGACGTAGAGCAGCAGCAGGAGCCGGCGGAGGCGAAGGTGACGGAGACGTGACGGTCGCCGGAGATGCAGGAATCACCTCAGGCGAGCTCGGGACAGACGACTCCAGGCTGCATGGCGAAGACTGGCCCGACGACAGGGGCTCAGAGCCCATGGGCGAACCGAGAGTGGGCGAGGCCAGCTCCGGTGACACCGGCCCAGACGGCCTTGGCGAGGCGAGAGCAGGCGAGGCCGGCCCTGGTGAGAAGGGCCCAGACACCCTGGGCGAGGCAGGGGCGGGCGAGGCCAGGCCTGGTGATGACTGCCCCGACGCCCTGGGCGAGACGGGGACTGAGGAGGCCGGCCCAGTCGGCGGGGTTGCAGGGCGCGACGATGGCGAAGGCAGCCCAGAAGCCAGAGGCGACCGAGCCAGGGCGTCGATCGGCCGTGCATGAGCACAGAAACCGAGGCCATGCAGGGGCGCCATGTGCTCCTCATGCACAACAGAAGGTGCCGAGGATGAAGGCGATGACGACGAAGAGGAAGATGGCACTTCCAGAATCTCCAAACGAGCCCCACGACCAGTGCCTGCACCATGGTTAGGCAACAATAGAGGAGAATATGCAACATCATCAAATTGGTCAGAAGCAACAGAGGATGAATGCATGACAGGTGGCTCGGTAGTGGACACAGGGAGTTTGGCAAAGGGAAAAACATGCTCATCAAACACAACATCCCGAGAGATGTAGACACGATTAGTGGGCACATGAAGACATTTGTATCCTTTATGAAGAGAGCTATAACCAAGAAAAACACACTTCTTGGAACGAAACTCGAGCTTACGCTTGTTATATGGACGGAGATGGGGCCAACAAGCACACCCAAACACCTTGAAAAAGGTGTAGTCCGGTTGTTCATTAAGGAGAACTTCAATGGGAGTCTTCATATTCAAAACACGAGTGGGAGTACGATTGATGAGAAAACATGCAGTGGTGAAAGCATCACTCCAAAAACGAAACGGAACAGATGCATGGGCCAAAAGAGTCAGACCAGCTTCAACAATGTGACGATGCTTACGTTCTACTGAACCATTCTGCTGATGTGTATGTGCACATGCTAAACGGTGAGTGATCCCAAGCGACTGAAAGAAGGAGTTGAGGTTGCGATACTCGCCACCCCAGTCCGACTGAACATGAACAATTTTGTGCTTGAGAAGGCGTTCAACATGTTTTTGGAACTGAACAAAAATGTCAAACACATCAGATTTACGTTTGATAAGATAAAGCCAGGTAAAGCGGCTGTAAGCATCAACAAAACTGATATAGTAATTATGACCACTAACAGAAGTCTGAGCAGGACCCCATACATCTGAAAACACAAGTTCTAAAGGATGTTTCACCTCACGACTGGACTCCGAAAAGGGAAGTTGATGACTCTTCCCCTGCTGACAAGCATCACACACTGCTACATCTTTATTACTAGACACACTAGGAAGCTCATGACGACGCAAAACATGCCGGGCAATAGGTGTGGCCGGGTGACCAAGACGAGCATGCCACTGTGACGGAGATACCCGAACTCCACTGAAGACGCGAGCGACGCCAGGATGCTCCAGACGATAGAGACCTTGGCAGAGCCGCCCACTAAGAAGAATGTCCCTCGTGCCCCGATCCTTAATAAAAAGATCAAAAGGATGAAATTCACAAAGCACATTATTATCACGAGTGAGTTTAGGAACTGAAAGAAGATTACGTGTCACAGATGGAACTCGAAGAACATTGCGAAGTTGAAGACTCCTATTGGCATGTCTAGTGAGAAGTGATGCTTGACCAATATGAGAGATGTGCATACCTGCTCCATTGGCGGTGTGGATCTTGTCGGAGCCATGGTAGGGTTCACGAGTGTGAAGCTTCCCCATCTCACTGGTCAGGTGCTCTGTCGCCCCAGAGTCCATGTACCAGTGGGGATCAATGGAGTAGGACTGAATGTGTCCCTGTGGCTTCTGCGGCGGCGGACGATCAGCCATGGCGACCTGACGAGCAAAGTTGCGTGTATCCTTCCCGTCATTGCCGAGACCAAGAAAACCCCGCTGGAAGCGCTTGTGACACTTCGAGGCCCAGTGCCCATCGCGACCACAAAGCTGGCACACACGTGGACCGCCAGCCCCTGGTAGCGTCGCAGTAGGAGGAGGGGCCAAGGCGGGTGGTGGTGACTGCCCCGAAGGAGCCCTGGATGAAGCAGAGGAGCGACCACCCTTGGTGGCGGCGTTTGCCGAGAGGGCGCTGTTGCCCCTGGATCGGCGCGTCTCGACTCGTTGCTCAGTAAGCAGGAGGCGTGAAAAGACCTCGTGTGCTGGCATGGGCGTGGAGTTTCCCCTCTCATTGATGATCTCGACTAGGGCGTCATACTCCTCATCAAGACCATTGACAATAAACGAGTTGAACTCGGAGTCGGTGAGGGGCTGTCCAATGGAGGCCAGCGTGTCAGCGAGACTCTTGACTTTGTTGTAGAACTCAGTGGCGGTGGAGTCAAGCTTCTGACACTCCCCAAGTTGGCGACGGAGCCCAAATACACGAGCCTGCGACTGTGCCGCAAACGAGCGCTCAAGAATAGTCCATGCCTCGTGGGACGTCTTGGCGAAGACAACAAGCCCAGCAACGGCCGGAGAGAGCGACCCCTGGATGGAGGAGAGGTTCGCCTGATCCTGCCCTGTCCAGACACGGTGAGCCGGATTATAGACCGGACCGTGCACGCTATCAACCAGCGCAGGAGGGCAAGGGAGAGAGCCGTCGACATAGCCAAGCAGATAGTGACTCCCAAGAAGCGGAAGAACCTGCGCGCGCCAGAAGATGTAATTGTCCGACGACAACTTGATGGTGATGAGATGGCCGAAGTGAAACGGCGGCGGCGGCTGCGATCCCATCGAGGAGACTGGCTGAGGTGAGACCACCGTGGAGACAGTCAGAGGGGCAGCCGGCGCGGTGACAGAGGGCGCGATGGCCGCGGTTGACGCCGCGAAGCCTGCCAGCGCGACGTCCTCCGCCACCAGCGGCGCAGTGGCCGAGGGCGCGACAGCCGCGGTTGACGGGGCGGCGGCGGTGTGGGCCACAAGCGCCTGCCCGGGCGAAGTAGCAGCCGGCGGGAGCGCGAAGAGGGAGCCGACGCTCCGTGTCCCGATCGGCGCCTGAAGGGAGGCGGCATCCAGCGGCCTCGAGAGAAGTGTCGCGAGGGAGGCCGGCAGAAAACCGGTGGCGGTGGAGCCGGACGCAGCGGCGGACGTCATAGCAGTCGGGCGACGGCGACGGCGGGCGCGGCGGCGGCGGCGGCGGCGGCAGTTTAGGGTTTTTAGGCGGAAGCGGACGTAACCTAGCGTGATACCATGTAAGACAATAGGCTTTGGGGGAACCGGCACAACCTTCTAGGGGTGGCCTATCACATATATATATAATGAGATGGTATACAACGTTACAATATACACATGTAAATACAGTCTAACAGTCCACATGGTTTCTTGTTGGTATTTTCCACGGCCTGGGCCACCATTGCGACGACCTTGACCTTGACGGCGACCGAGTCGCCAGTCGCCAGTCGCCACTCACCACTCCGGCTTCCATCATATCTTCAGTTTGCTCCTAATCAAGGAGATAACCATGCAAGTGAACATGCCGTTTAACGACCTGAGCATCTCACGAAGCTGCACGAACAATCATAGCGACTTGGGCCGAATATGATTGGTCCTCTATCGTTCGTTCTCGTGCTAAACTGAAACCGCGTGTATAGTCTATAGCTACCTGTACTGTGTGTTCTTGATAACAGGAATCGACCGAGCACGGCCGAGGAGCGACAGACGGTCAGAGCAAGTGACACGGCTCCTGCTGGGTCATTGCCTCCACAGGCCACACGCCAAAAGCGATCAACGCGCTGGGGCAGCAAGGGAAAACATTTGGAAATTTCGCGTTCTCTTCCTCCCACCCAATCATCACGCAAGCAAGAAGCAAGTTAAGGCAACTCCAACGGCATCTCCCAAATGTGCTCGTATACCTGTCCGCGGACGTCTCTATTTATCCGTCGTCGAAAGGGCATCTAACGGTGTCTTTCAATTTTCCCCTCCTCTCGGAAAAGGGGGGGTGGGCATACCAAAAAATGCTTTACGAATCCTTACTTAATCTTCCTATAACTAATCTCTTCGCCTCCCTGAATTCAACTGGATGGCCCCCTCCCTAATTTCCCCCAAAAAAAAAACTGCCACCTCAGCTCTTACGTTAATCACGTAACAACCCTTACGTAGATGTAGCATTGCTCGTGGGCGTACCTATCCCGAGGGAGCAGTTGAGAGGTTCCATATGCCGAGCTGAAGGGCAGAACTTCGGTGCGACAACAGGGGCCTATACTTGTCCGCCCCTCCTCCTCCTCCTCCTCCTCCTCCTCCTCCTTCTCCCACGTGACACTGAAATAATCAAATATGAAATAACAATGAAACAATAATTCAAATGTAAATGTTACAGTTCAAGCACAAGAATTACTAATTATTAGTTCAAATTTAAATTCAATTTTGTTTCTTTGTTTGCGGGTGACATTCAATTTATTTGACCACACATGCTCTATTGGTTTCCATAAAATTACACAAAACTCTCTACTAAACCATTGAGAAGTTGTGTATGAGTTTCACGACTATGAAATCTTCGGTGCATCTCGAAAAAATTCTCAAATTCAGCAACATCTTGTCGTGGGAGGTTGATAGGATCACCCATGTGGTCTAAAACAACAGTACGAACATCATTACTCTCATATTTCATAATCATGTTGTGTATGCTCACACGATATGTCAATCTCATAATGTCTCTCAGGATCCCACTGTTTAGCATGTCACGAACAATTGCAAAACGTACTTGGAGCACTCCAAATGCCATCTCCACATCCATCCTAACATCCTCTTGCTTTTGGGTAAAGTGAGATTCTTGATACCTATTGCATGGGAGATGGCCTTGACAAACGTCGCCCACGGAGGATATATACCATCGACAAATTAGTACCACATGACATAGTCATGCCCATTGGTGATATAGTTGCATCCGGAGCCTTGCCTTCAGAAATCCTTGCAAGTATGTAGGCCAATGGACACATTGATGTCTTTGTGAGATCTTGAATTCGATATCCGTGAGCTTGCACATTGCTAGGGCGGCACGAAAGTGGAATGGCCTCATCCATAACCACGACCGAGGAACGGTGAGCAATGCTCGTGCTTCCACAATGCCTTGTTATAACCCCCCATCACAATCCACACGAGTGTATACCTGCACCTCAAGTTAGACAATAACACCCACATATTATGTCTATTCTTCACTCTTGGTTTGTGGTACACAAATATTGCCTGCCACGGCGGCTTCGACTATTGCTCTTGTGTGCACACATCAATGTACCTGTTGATCTTTCCCATTGCCTACACATGCAGAGATTGATGCTAGAAAGAGCTAAGCAACCATTTCTTACGCCAGTCCCGTCTCCCGTAAACCACGTAAACCGAGCCTCCATCATAACTTTTCCATCTACTCCTCACTTTTCCTTGTCTCACAGACGAAAGCATGGATGGGTACACATTAGCCTCGGTGGTAGTACACGAGTAGTTCTTGACCCCCTCCCCCCAAATTCCATGCCAAGGTACACATTAGGCTCGATGGTCCCATGTTTGGGGCTGCATTGCTGACACTTCAGCAGTTTTCTATCGCTTATTCCCTAGTGATGTATTATACTCTTCCTCCTCTTCCTTGTCTTTCAAAATCTCCTTATCACCTAATGCATCACCTTTGTTGTCTATCAATAACGTTTGGTTACCATTAGCCTCAACTTCTGCCTTCTCGGTGTACTGAACCAGACGCTTCATAGACCTCATCGACAGTGTATTTCCATATAGGGTTTAACCGGACTAGATGTTGTACTTCGTAGATCTCCGTCTTCCCTCTACACTCCACTTGGTGTATATGTGCATCATCTCTCAGCTCACGCCTCTACCTCCTCGGCTCTAAAACATCCACTTGTCTTCCCTCCTAAACTCTGGAGCAATAAGTGCAGGTGGCTCAACAAAGTCATGTGTGTCATGAATCTCGTTCCCATGTTCCTTCGCCACATGACTCAAGAAACCACATACCACACATCACGTTGGAATCTTCTAGTATTCGAGACCAAAGAACAATTTATTCTTCCTCCATGTCAGACTTATACATCTCATTAGTAGCTTATACATATCCAGGTAACACTAATCCTGACCCCCCTTTCCTTTCACTAACTGCTCATCCACACGCTCCAACACCCCTGCCCTCTTCGCCAACTACCCCACTATGCTAGCTCAATGCATTTTTCCTTGAGGCTTATCACTCTGACCCATGCTTGATCCAAGAAAAATTCTACCTCAGTCACCTCGGACCAGCCATCGTAATGTGCCATCAACACCGGCCATCCCTGAAAATCCATGGTCCTTCCATCATCACATGCTCCCAAACTCCTAGACGATCAATTGGACCGAGAACAAGATCATCGATCACCCAAAATTCTATATCATGTTGCAGATTCCAGGCAGACCGCTGATGAGTCAAAATTATGCAATAATTTTATGCTTTATTTTATGCCTCCACGTTAGGAGCGCGATGCATCACTGGCCCCCGGCCCGCATGAGACCAGTTGATGCGACCGAATCGTCCCGGGGGAGGGGCATATGCATCGTGCAATCTGGCACAGACATGCATACCACACGTACCGACTATAGCGACCGAACCGTCCCGGTGGAGGGGCATAGGTGTCATGCGATCCGGCGTAGACAGGCACACCACACGCACCGACACACCGACTGTAGTGACCGAACCATCCCAACAGAGGCAAAGACACCGGCATGCAGGTCTAGCTATTCCATCGCATACGGGCACGAGCGCGACACAAGCCGCCATACGACAATGGCCCCGACAACGCGCGCGGTCCACCCGTCATGGACCACCGACGCAGGTCTCCTTGATCGCCACGGAGGGCGTGGGTGCCGCTCGAGCCAACGCACTACACTGCCGAATGTAGTGACCGAACCAGCCGGCAAGGGCGAATTCATCGGCAAGGGCGATGTGAACTAGATTATTGACTCTAGTCCAAGTGGGAGACTGTTGGAAATATGCCCTAGAGGCAATAATAAATTGGTTATTATTATATTTCCTTGTTCATGATAATCGTTTATTATCCATGCTAGAATTGTATTGATAGGAAACTCAGATACATGTGTGGATACATAGACAACACCATGTCCCTAGTAAGCCTCTAGTTAACTAGCTCGTTGATCAATAGATGGTTACGGTTTTCTGACCATGGACATTGGATGTCGTTGATAACGGGATCACATCATTAGGAGAATGATGTGATGGACAAGACCCAATCCTAAGCCTAGCACAAAGATCGTGTAGTTCGTATGCTAAAGCTTTTCTAAATGTCAAGTATCATTTCCTTAGACCATGAGATTGTGCAACTCCCGGATACCGTAGGAATGCTTTGGGTGTGCCAAACGTCACAACGTAACTGGGTGGCTATAAAGATGCACTACGGGTATCTCCGAAAGTGTTTGTTGGGTTGGCACGAATCGATACTGGGATTTGTCACTTCGTGTGACGGAGAGCTATCTCTGGGCCCACTCGGTAGGACATCATCATAATGTGCACAATGTGACCATGGAGTTGATCACGGGATGATGTGTTACGGAACGAGTAAAGAGACTTGCCGGTAATGAGATTGAATAAGGTATCGGATACCGACGATCGAACCTCGGGCAAGTACAATACCGCTGGACAAAGGGAATTGAATGCGGGATTGATTGAATCCTCGACATCGTGGTTCATCCGATGAGATCATCGTGGAACATGTGGGAGCCAACATGGGTATCTAGATCCCGCTGTTGGTTATTGACCAGAGAGTCGTCTCGGTCATGTCTTCATGTCTCCCGAACCCGTAGGGTCTACACACTTAAGGTTCGGTGACGCTAGGGTTGTAGAGATATTAGTATGCGGTAACCCAAAAGTTGTTCAGAGTCCCGGATGAGACCCCGGACGTCACTAGGAGTTCCGGAATGGTCTGGAGGTAAAGATTTATATATGGGAAGTCCTATTTTGGCCACCGGAAAATGTTCGGGATTTTTCGGTATTGTACCGAGAAGGTTCTAGAAGGTTCCGGAGTGGGGCCCACCTGCATGGGGGGACCCACATGAACGTGGGTAGTGGGGGCAAGGCCCCACACCCCTGGTCAAGGTGCACCAAGATCCCCCCTTAGAAGGAATAAGATCATATCCCGAAGGGATAAGATCAAGATCCCTAAAAAGGGGGGATAACAATCGGTGGGGAAGGGAAATGATGGGATTTCTTTCCCCCACCTTTGCCAACGCCCCAATGGACTTGGAGGGCAAGAAACCAGCTCCCTCCACCCCTATATATAGTGGGGTGGCGCATGGGAGCCGCACCCTAGCCCTGGCGCCTCCCTCTCCCCTCGTAACACCTCTCCCTCTCGCTGAGCTTGGCGAAGCCCTGCCGAGATCCCCGCTGCTTCCACCACCACGCCGTCGTGCTATTGGATCTACATCAACCTCTCCTTCCCCTTGCTCAGAGGTGCCGTCTTCCCCAACCGTACGTGTGTTGAACGCGGAGGTGCCGTCCGTTCGGCGCTCGGTCATCGGTGATTTGGATCACGACGAGTACGACTCCATCAACCCAGTTCTCTTGAACGCTTCCGCTCGCGATCTACAAGGGTATGTAGATGCACTCCTCTCTCTCGTTGCTAGATGAATCCATAGATTGATCTTGGTGATGCATAGAAAATTTTAAAATTCTGCTACGTTCCCCAATAGTGGCATCATGAGCTAGGTCTATGCGTAGTTTCTATGCATGAGTAGAACACAAAGTAGTTGTGGGCGTCGATTTTGTCAATTTACTTGCCGTTACTTGTCTTATCTTGATTCGGCGGCATCATGGGATGAAGCGGCCCGGACCGACCTTACACGTACACTTACGTGAGACAGGTTCCACCGACTGACATGCACTAGTTGCATAAGGTGGCTAGCGGGTGTCTGTCTCTCCCACTTTAGTCGGATCAGATTCGATGAAAAGGGTCCTTATGAAGGGTAAATAGAAATTGGCATATCACGTTGTGGTTTTTGCGTAGGTAAGAAACGTTCTTGCTAAGAAACCTATAGCAGCCACTTAAAAATTTGCAACAACAATTAGAGGACGTCTAACTTGTTTTTACAGCATATGCCGTGTGATGTGATATGGCCAAAAGGATGTGATGAATGATATATGTGATGTATGAGATTGATCATGTTCTTGTAATAGGAATCACGACTTGCATGTCGATGAGTATGACAACCGGCAGGAGCCATAGGAGTTGTCTTATTTATTTATGACCTGCGTGTCAACATAAACGTCATATATTTACTTCACTTTATTGCTAAACTGTTAGCCATAGTAGTAGAAGTAATAGATGACGAGACAACTTCATGAAGACACGATGATGGAGATCATGATGATGGAGATCATGATGATGGAGATCATGGTGTCATGCCGGTGACGATGATGATCATGGTGCCCCGAAGATGGAGATCAAAAGGAGCAAAATGATATTGGCCATATCATGTCACTATTTGATTGCATGTGATGTTTATCATGTTTTACATCTTATTTGCTTAGAACGATGGTAGCTAAAATAAGATGATCCCTCACAATAATTTCAAGAAAAGTGTTCCCCCTAACTGTGCACCATTGCGAAGGTTCGTTGTTTCGAAGCACCACGTGATGATCGGGTGTGATAGATTCTAACTTCGAATACAACGGGTGTAAGCCAGATTTACACACGCAATACACTTAGGTTGACTTGACGAGCCTAGCATATACATACATGGCCTCGGAACGCGGAAGACCGAAAGGTCGAACATGAGTCGTATAGAAGATACGATCAACATGAAGATGTTCACCGATGATGACTAGTCCGTCTCACGTGATGATCGGACACGGCATAGTTGACTCGGATCATGTATCACTTAGATGACTAGAGGGATGTCTATCTAAGTGGGAGTTCATTAAATAATCAGATGAACTTAATTATCATGAACATAGTCAAAAGGACTTCGCAAATTATGTCGTAGCTTACGCTTTAGTTCTACTGTTTTAGATATGTTCCTAGAGAAAATTTAGTTGAAAGTTGATAGTAGCAATTATGCGGACTGGGTCCGTAAACAGAGGATTGTCCTCATTGCTGCGCAGAAGGATTATGTCCTTAATGCACCGCTCAGTGAGCTGACCCTCGAACGTCGGTTGTGGATGTTGCGAACATCTGACATACACGTTTTGATGAATACATGATAGTTCAGTGCGTAATGCTAAATGGTTTAGAATTGAGGCACCAAAGACGTTTTTGAAACATCGCAGAGCATATGAGATGTTCCAAGGACTGAAATTGGGATTTCAGGCTAGTGCCCACGTCAAGAGGTATGAGACCTTTGACAAGTTTCTTAAGCCTGCACACTAAGGAGAAAAGCTCAATCGTTGAGCATGTGCTCAGATTGTATGAGTACTACAATCGCTTGAATCGAGTGGGAGTTGATCTTCCAGATGAGATAGTGATGGTTCTCCAAAGTCACTGCCACCAAGCTACTAGAGCTTCGTGATGAACTATAACATATCAGGGATAGATATGATGATCCTTGAGCTATTCGCGACACCGTGAAAGTAGAAATCAAATAGGAGTATCAATTGTTGATGGTTAGTAAAACCACTAGTTTCAAGAAGGGCAAGGGCAAGAAAGGTATACTTCATGAAACGACAAACCAGTTGCTGCTCTAGTGAAGAAACCCAAAGTTGAACCCAAGCCCGAGACTAAGTGCTTCTGTAATAAGGGGAACAGTCACTGAAGCAGAACCACCCTAGATACTTGGTAGATGAGAAGGCTGGCAAGGTTGAAAGAAGTATGTATTGGACATACATTATATTAAATGTGTACTTTACTAGTACTCCTAGTAGCAGCAGGGTATTAGATACCGGTTCGGTTGCTAAGTGTTGGTAACTCGAAATGAAAGGCTACGGAATAAACGGAGACTAGTCAAAGGTGAGACGATGATATGTGTTGGAAGTGTTTCCAAGGTTGATGTGATCAAGCATCGTACGCTCCTTTTACCATTGGGATTGGTGTTAAACCTAAATAATTGTTATTTGGTGTTTGCGTTGAGCATAGACATGATTGGATTATGCTTATCGCAATACGATTATTCATTTAAGGAGAATAATGGTTACTCTGTTTATTTGAATAATACCTTCAATGGTCTTGCACCTAAAATGAATGGTTTATCGAATCCCGATCATAGTGATACACATGTTCATGCCAAAAGATATAAGATAGTAATGATAGTACCACATACTTGTGGCACTGCAATTTTAGTCACAATGGTATAAAACGCATGAAGAAGCTCCATGTTGATGGATCTTTGGACTCGCTTGATTTTGAATCACTTGAGACATGCAAATCATACCACATGAGCAAGATGACTGAAAGGCCTCGTTTTCAGTAAGATGGAACAAGAAAGCAACTTATTGGAAGTAATACATCTTGATGTGTGCAGTCCAATGAGTGCTGAGGCATGTAGTGGATATCGTTATATTCTTACTTCACAGATGATTTGAGTAGATGTATATTTACTTGATGAATCACGAGTCTGAATTATTGAAAGGTTCAAGTAATTACAGGGTGAAGTTGAAGATCGTCGTGACAAGAGAATAAAATATCTATGATATGATCATAGAGATGAATATCTGAATTACGAGTTTGGCACAGAATTAAGACATTGTGGAAATTGTTTCACAAGTAACACAGCCTGGAACACCATAGTGTGATGGTGTGTCCGAACATCATAACTGCACCCTATTGGATATGATGCATACCATGATGTCTCTTATCGAATTACCACGATAGTTTATAGGTTAGGCATTAGAGACAACCACATTCACTTTAAATAGGGCACCACGTAATTTCGATGAGATGACACCGTATGAACTATGGTTTAGAGAAACCTAAGCTGTCATTTCTTAAAAGTTTGGGGCTGCAACGCTTAAGTGAAAAAGTTTCAGGCTGATAAGCTCGAACCCAAAGCGGATAAATGCATCTCCATAGAGTACCCAAAACAGTTGGGTATACCTCCTGTCTCAGATCCGAAAGCAATAGGGATTGTTTCTAGAATCGGGTCCTCTCGAGGAAAAGTTTCTCTCGAAAGAATTGAGTGGGAGGATGGTGGAGACTTGATGAGGTTATTGAACCGTCACTTCAACCAGTGTATAGCAGGGCACAGGGAGTTGTTCCTGTGGCACCTACACCAATTGAAGTCGAAGCTTATGATAGTGATCATGAAACTTCGGATCAAGTCACTACCAAACCTCGTAGGACGACAAGGATGCGTACTACTTCAGAGTGGTACGTAATCCTGTCTTGGAAGTCATGTTGCTAGACAAGAATGAACCTACGAGCTATGGAGAAGCGATGGTGGGCCCGGATTCTGAAAATTGGCTCGAGGCCACAAAATCCGAGAGAGGATCCATGTATGAAAACAAAGTGTAGAATTTGGAAGAACTGCTTGATGGTCATAAGGCTGTTGGGTACATATGGATTTTAAAAGAAAGACGGACAATGGTGATAAGTATCACCATTAAGAAAGCTCGACTTGTCGTTAAGATGTTTTCCGACAAGTTTAATGAGTTGACTACGATGAGACTTTCTCACTCGTAGCGATGCTAAGAGTCTGTTGGAATTATGTTAGCAGTTACTGCATTGTTTATGAAATCTTGCAGATACGATGTCAAAATATTGTTTCCTTGACGATTTTCTTGAGGAAAGGTTGTATGTGATACAACCAGAAGGTTTTGTTAGTCCTGAAAAATTCTAACAAGTATGCAAAGCTCCAGCAATCCTTCTAAGGACTGGAGTAAGCATCTCGGAGTTGGAATGTACGCTTTGATGAGATGATCAAAGCTTTTGGGTTTATACAAAGTTTATGAGAAACTTGTATTTCCAAAGAAGTGAGTGGGAGCACTATAGAATTTCTGATGAGTATATGTTGTTGACATATTGTTGATCAGAAATGATGTAGAATTTCTGGAAAGCATATAGGGTTATTTGAAAAGTGTTTTTCAATGGAAAACCTGGATTAAGCTACTTGAACATTGAGCATCAAGATCTATAAGGATAGATCAAAACGCTTAATGGTACTTTCAAATGAGCACATACCTTGACATGATCTTGAAGGTGTTCAAGATGGATCACTCAAAGAAGGAGTTCTTGCCTGAGTTGTAAGGTATGAAGTTATGAAGTTAAAGCTCGACCACGGCAGGAGAAAGAGGAAGGACGAAGGTCGTCCCCTATGCTTTTGTCATAGGCTCTATACGGTATGCCATGTTGAGTACCGCACCTGATGTGTGCCTTGCCACATGTCTGGCAAGAGGGTACAAAGGTGATCTAGGAGTAGATCACCAGATAGCGGTCAAAATTATCCTTAGAGGAATAAGGATATGTTTCTCGGTTATGGAGGTGATAAAGAGTTCGACGTAAAGAGTTACATCGATGCAAGCTTAACACCTATCCGGATAGCTCTGAGTAGAGATACCGGATACGTATAATGGAGCAACAATTTAGAATAGCTCCAAGTAGAACAGTTATTTGAAATGGCTCCAAATATAGCATAGAGATTTGCGAAGTACATATGGATCTGAATGTTGCAGACCCGTTGACTAAAACCTCTCTCACAAGCATAACATGATCAAACCCAGAACTCATTGAGTGTTAATAACATAGTGATGTGAACTAGATTATTGACTCTAGTAAACTCTTTGGATGTTGGTCACATGGCGATGTGACCTGTGAGTGTTAATCACATGGCGATGTGAACTAGATTATTGACTCTAGTGCAAGTAGGAGACTGTTGGAAATATGCCCTAGAGGCAATAATAAATTGGTTATTATTATATTTCCTTGTTCATGATAATCATTTATTATCCATGCTAGAATTGTATTGATAGGAAACTCAGATACATGTGTGGATACATAGACAACACCATGTCCCTAGTAAGCCTCTAGTTAACTAGCTCGTTGATCAATAGATGGTTACGGTTTCCTGATCATGGACATTGGATGTCGTTGATAATGGGATCACATCATTAGGAGAATGATGTGATGGACAAGACCCAATCCTAAGCCTAGCACAAAGATCGTGTAGTTCGTATGCTAAAGCTTTTCTAAATGTCAAGTATCATTTCCTTAGACCATGAGATTGTGCAACTCCCGGATACCGTAGGAATGCTTTGGGTGTGCCAAACGTCACAACGTAACTGGGTGGCTATAAAGGTGCACTACGGGTATCTCCGAAAGTGTCTGTTGGGTTGGCACGAATCGATACTGGGATTTGTCACTTCGTGTGACGGAGAGCTATCTCTGGGCCCACTCGGTAGGACATCATCATAATGTGCACAATGTGACCATGGAGTTGATCACGGGATGATGTGTTACGGAACGAGTAAAGAGACTTGCCGGTAACGAGATTGAACAAGGTATCGGATACCGACGATCGAATCTCGGGCAAGTACAATACCGCTGGACAAAGGGAATTGAATATGGGATTGATTGAATCCTTGACATCGTGGTTCATCCGATGAGATCATCGTGGAACATGTGGGAGCCAACATGGGTATCCAGATCCCGCTGTTGGTTATTGACCGGAGAGTCGTCTCGGTCATGTCTGCATGTCTCCCGAACCCGTAGGGTCTACACACTTAAGGTTCGGTGACGCTAGGGTTGTAGAGATATTAGTATGCGGTAACCCGAAAGTTTTTCGGAGTCCCGGATGAGATCCCAGACGTCACGAGGAGTTCCTGAATGGTCTGGAGGTAAAGATTTATATATGGGAAGTCCTAGTTTGGCCACCGGAAAATGTTCGGGATTTTTCGGTATTGTACCAGGAAGGTTCTAGAAGGTTCTGGAGTGGGGCCCACCTGCATGGGGGGACCCACATGAACGTGGGTAGTGGGGGCAAGGCCCCACACCCCTGGTCAAGGCGCACCAAGATCCCCCCTTGGAAGGAATAAGATCATATCCCGAAGGGATAAGATCAAGATCCCTAAAAAGGGGGGATAACAATCGGTGGGGAAGGGAAATGATGGGATTTCTTTCCCCCCACCTTTGCCAACGCCCCAATGGAATTAGAGGGCAAGAAACCAGCTCCCTCCACCCCTATATATAGTGGGGAGGCACATGGGAGCCGCACCCTAGCTCCTGGCGCCTCCCTCTCCCCTCGTAACACCTCTCCCTCTCGCTGAGCTTGGCGAAGCCCTGCCGAGATCCCCGCTGTTTCCACCACCACGCCATCGTGTTGCTGGATCTCCATCAACCTCTCCTTCCCCCTTGCTGGATCAAGAAGGAGGAGACGTCTTCCCTAACCGTACGTGTGTTGAACGCGGAGGTGCCGTCCGTTCGGCGCTCGGTCATCGGTGATTTGGATCACGACGAGTACGACTCCATCAACCCCGTTCTCTTGAATGCTTCCGCTCGCGATCTACAAGGGTATGTAGATGCACTCCTCTCTCTCGTTGCTAGATGACTCCATAGATTGATCTTGGTGATGCGTAGAAAAATTTAAAATTCTGCTACGTTCCCCAACACTTACAAGCTGCAACACTTTCTCAGGGACAAGCATAATTTAATTTAAGGGGAGTTGACGAGTCCAAATTATGTGATAGTTTTATCCCCCCTTGGTAGGCTTTGTAGGTTATATGGCGTTTGCGCACTTCTTTTTGTCCATTTTCCCCATGATGTTATTTTGGGAAGTCTTTGGAGTTTTAGGAAGGAACGCCAAGAAAAGGTGATAAAGTCACGTCAATCAACGTGATATATAATTATAATAAAAGAATGAAGACATTTGGGAGAAGTTGGAGGATGCGTAGGGCAGCCAGAGAATTCGATGACTGGTCATACCAGCCGTTGCTACCACCTTCTGGTCGACTACTTTCCCCTCGTGCAAACGGATCTGGGATGATATTAGACGCTTAGAGACTCCAGAAACTTATCCATGACATAGAACCGTAGTCTCTAGAAGGCATACGAAGGGGGAATTGGCAAGGAGGAGATCGCCATCATCACCACCTGACGCAAGTGGATGTCGGCATCAACCATTTTCATTAGCCATGTTAACCATCACCCATCTCCATCTCGTTGTAATACCAAACCCTTGTGGATCACTATGTGTATTGCTCGTTCGTTCCATTCATGTTCACCACCACTATTTCATATGATGTTTGTCGTATCCATGTTTGAGTAGATAGTTTTTGGGGATATGGATGAACCTTGGTATGTTTAGGAGATAAAACATTAACAAGGATATGAGATTCTCTGTTGTATGTTTGGTTTAATAGCCTTCATGAATGTTGTGAAGGGGTCCCTCTCAACATTTCCGTTGTAATGCCACAAAGCATATTACTGTCATTGTAAACGTTAAGATGCCGAGGTAATTCGAGGTGAAGTAAAATCCTCAATACCGTGTAGGGGAATAATAGAGAAACCTTGGCGAGGCGGCGTCCACGGGCAAACTACGGTAGTGGCGTGCGTGGTACAAAATTCTAACTCGAGTAGAACATTTTTTTGTACCCGAATCCGCCCAATCACAAACATCAAAAGTGGCTCAAGTATCCACCTAGGACTATGCTGCGGCATATGTTGTGATAGACATATACCAATGGGAATTCCGGATTCCCTAAGAACGCTTTAATCCACTGCTAGTTTCAATGCTTTACTCATTCTGATGCACCCATTTAATTATTTTGTGTTATTTACATTTTGTCTACACTCTACTCAAAATCATTATACATGTCCACCCTGATTTTTCTTTGAGTTTACAATTAATTGGCAGGAAAATTTTCGTAAGTCTTTATAAGGGACATAGTCCAATTCTTATGCTCCCTGTGGGATTGACACTCTTAATTCGAAAAGGTTACAAGTAAATCCTAAGCACTTACAGGCCATCAACCGCATGGCCCCAAAGAATTCTCCATGTTTGAAGCTTCGAGTGGTATGAACTGTCCCTAAAACTATGAACTCTTCATCATTTGCTAAGTTCTCCAGATGTTCCTCCAGAATCACGTATTTCTCCTCATCCTCCCTAAGTTTCATATGTCAGAGGTTGTCATTGAGATCTCCCATTTATGGCGCACTCCCTCCATCCTTCGGCTCATGCTTCTAAACCCTTTTGCGCATGTCTAGCTACCCCCAGCCGTCGCTTCTCCCTCGTTTTCTCTTTGTTATTTTCCGCCATCACCATCTAACCTGGATGCCCAGAGTTCTCTCTCTCCCTCCATGATGCACCTGCCAAACCAGGACACCGATGCCTCAATTATCACTCCCTCGTGTCCTTTAACACTACAATTCTCTCGAGATTGGAATCAGAGATCTTGAATTGAGTGAGAATTGTTGCAACACATGAAGTTTTATCAGTTATAGTGTTGATGAGTACATGATAGTTTGAATTTGAGAATTTTTTGGTTGGTGAGTACATGGGTACTTATATATTGTTGGTATATAGCTGCAGGCAACAAAGGTGACCGCATAAAATACTGCATGCTAGGGATGTTTATATCTCAAAATATACGTTAATATTTTCTCAAATGTGTATCATTGCTATAACATGGTAAAGGTCGATGCTATTTACCGACACAAGAAATATATCTCCATTTATGAAATTATATAATAATGAAAATGTATCTCATACTAATGTGCAAGACCAATCTAATGTTATAAGCAAAGGTATATTCCTCATGTACCAAAAAGTTTAGTCATCAGCGCTTCGTATCAAGTATCAACTCTCCATATGCTTCCGCATAACCATCCCATGCATGTTTCCTTATGTCATCCAAATGATATTCCTAAACTATGACTTATTGCTCGTTATGGATTTGGTGTATTTATGTGTGATACTTTATATCATTATATTTTGTCGAAATTTGTCAATGAATTAAGAGTAAAGAGATTCAGGTTAGCAATCAAAGGAGGTTATACTTTCATAATATTTCAGCAAAGACCTAGAACCACCTACATCTTTCCCTCTGATCTTATGTCCTTCTTACTGGATAGTAACCCTAGATCACACTACATACAACACTTCACATCATCTATTCAAAATTTACAAAAAGGGCCAATATTTTATTACCACCACGCCACACCTCTTTTTGCTTGAGAAGGAGATGTCCTTCAACAGTCATCGGAGCGGCACCAATGACCGCAAGGAGATGATATCTACCAAGGGCCATCTTGGGATCCTGAGAGCACGAGGCAACCACCCACATGAACATAATGTCGACCGTTGTTGCAATTCTAAGCCACGTTTCTATGAAGCATGCTAGTTCAATGACTAACACACACCTAGCATAGATTCTATCTCTAGCTGGTCATCACAGTGATCTTACTTAATGTACATGCATGAGTCGAGGCAATCTTAAATCCTGATGCTTCCAAGTCCTAGGATGTGTATGGGTTTCAAGGACAATGCAAAAGCGGTGTAAAAAGTTGTATATATTACATATGCTAGCAACCACTAAGCTCTAATCCTTGATGGGCATGGAGCAAAGAATGACTTATTTGTGAATAATGGTCATGACCCTACTCTCTTCTCGAGTTAAAATAGGACTTGTATTTTCTCACCCTTAAATAAAGTACTATTATATTACATTTGATATGACATAACACAACAACCATGTTGCTTCCATCCATCTCAATCCCATAAGGAGAAGATGGGCATCCATGTACTATCCTGACAACTCTCTCAAGACTGTTTTAAGAAAAATTGGTTGTTTCGACGACCATAAAGCAACTTATAAAACCTTCCCTGCGGGCAATGAAATTTGAACCCACAGGCCCTCTACCTGTTTCCATAGATTTTTTAGACTTACATGGTGCGAACCTCCCCAACCCCATCTATCCATAGAAAAATGGGGGCAATGGCCTGCCATATGGCTCCAAGTCCAGATATCTAAAGAGCAAAACAAACAATATACAAAAACCAAAGAACATCTAAAAATTTGAATTATTCTCGTAGCAGGTTAGTGTACTACTTGGGAGGAAGAATCCACCTTGTGGTTAGAAGAGCATCACATTAGCCCGTACGACCTTTGTGCCACCAGATAAAAACTTGTGCAAGTAATGTGTGACGTATGCTTGAGAATAGTTTGCCAACCTTCCCTGGATTCTTGCCAGTTAGCCGAGACCTGCCCTTGAGGAGACACCACAAAACAAGTCACTTTCTCCCCATTTCTTTTGGTGGTCACATGGGTTCTTCTCGAGGAACACTAAAGTAAACGAGTGGTCCTCATATCATGGCATCAACAACATACAACACCAGTGAGAATGAAAAGATTATACTAAAACCTACAAAATATACTCATTGCGGGTGCATAAGCTAGTAAGACTCAAACCGGCTGCACGCTAGGCCAGTTCACCAAATTATTTGCATATTTAAAGCCTCCATGTTAATCCTAGAGAAAACATGCAACTGATCATTTGATCTACATGTTAGCTTCTTGTAACCGTTGGATGAATACAATGTTTTCCCCTTGGCTCCTCGCTCCCTCGCAGCCAAACTCTCTTGTAAAAAGTATCTACCCCCTAGCCGCCACACAAAAATTCCTTATTTAACCACCTAACAGTACAACGACATTGGTGCATCGTTGATCGATTCTACTGCAACTCTTCGCACGTCACCGTGTCTCCTCTCCAACTGTTCTCAACTTCAACCTCCCATACACGTTGGACTTGATTCAAGAGAGTATTCTAGCTCTCAGGCTCTCACTAATTTCATTTCTTAGCAAACTTTGAACCTCCTTAACTTCTAACTCATAACCACGTTGCAATTCAATATATATTTTTGGTCCACGGATATTATTTTTGAATAAATCCCAAGGTCACCCTGTATCATGATAGTCGTAGGCCACCTCTCCCACAAAAGAGTCTGAACTTACTATACACAGTGTCACGTCACTCTCAAGTATACTAATTTGATCACCAACACATACTTGCTGAAAGTCCATCTCTCGCTAACCATCGCATTGATGCTACATTGCGTACAAATCCAAGTCGATGCAACCATCAATGTAGTTGTAAATCGCCTGATGCTTGCAAGTCATAGGATGCCAACGACACTAAAAAATAATTCCAACCAAGTGTAAAACTTATATACATTAAGGATACTAGCAATCATTGAACTCTAATACTTGCTCGATGCAGGTGTGAAGAATGACCTTTTCTTTAAATACTTATTACGTTATATCTCTCTTCTCTTCTTGTATCATAAGCACTATTTTTCTCACCCTTAAACAAGAGTGCTATCACATTAACTCTGATGTGATGTGATGCAACAACCATGCCGCTTCTATTTATTTTAATCATGTTGGTTCTATGCATTCTAATCCTGCCATGAACATCACATGGACATCCATCTAATATCTTGACTCTTGAGAGCTCACTGATGACCATTTTAAGTTTCTTTAGATCATTACATTTCAGAGTCCTTTTAATTTGAATTTCTTCATAACGTCATATTTAAGATAACCTTTGCATTCATTGTTTGTTGCCTAACAAAATGTCAGAACTCATGAGGATAGAAGTAGAAAGAGACATGGGGGAAGTTGATAGATCGCCGCATTTGGCCCGTGCTAAACAAAAAAACTTGTACATTTTTTGCACTAAGATTGCATGGAGATTCCCATATGAATCCTAATAGGGTGGACGTTGTTGAAGATGTTCGAGCACAATTACATGGTAAACTATGTTGAACAGGATCGGTCCAAAGCACACAAATGTGTTCGTTCATCGCTTTGGTGTTTCTTGCATCTCTACTCTCACAGAATACAAACCAGCGGACACAAGATACAAACAAATATATGATCGGTAGTTCCATTTGTGCTCCATATTTACATTCCAAAACAACATTCACAAAAAATAACTACAACTACCACACTTATTCTCTGGCCGACTCATGAGCAGAGCATGTGAACACACGAGACACCCCCTTCACCTACCTTCTTGCGTAACATAAGTGAGAGCATCGGTAGAGAAGAATTATATACCCCAAAAATCTCTTTACTCTCTCGCGCATTGCTAATTTCCTTTTGTTGTGTTGCTTCAGCGTCCGTCCCATCCCAACGACGCATGCAGGACCACACGAGAGCAGGCTTCACAATTGGGTCCCTAGAGAACCTGCACTGAAGAAGGCAAAAGGATTTTTGGGGAGCATCATAGTGTGATAGCTAATTCGAATTTTTTTACTTTGGCTACAACTGGTTCACCGATAGGCTCTAACCACTTCCGTGACCAATCATTGTGTCTTGGACCATTCTACCACCATAGTCAACACTAGTAATGATGATGCCTCTGTTTCCTTCCCAAACATTAACAATGTTGGTACTTGTGTTTGCTTCATATTAAAATATATCAAATATGTCTAGTTTCTCATATGTAGCATGTCCTAGTATCATGTTACTT
This sequence comes from Triticum dicoccoides, assembly GCF_002162155.2. Taxonomy (NCBI): domain Eukaryota; kingdom Viridiplantae; phylum Streptophyta; class Magnoliopsida; order Poales; family Poaceae; genus Triticum; species Triticum dicoccoides. The sequence goes on from NC_041390.1 coordinate 585,231,117, forward strand.
CGTGTACAAACCTGAGTCGAAGTAGTCGCAAATCTTGATGCTTCCAAGTCCTAAGATCTCTATGGGTTTTAGCAACATCAAAAAGCAATTCCAGCAAAACACAAAATCAACATTCATTATGCATGCTAGAAACCATTGAACTATAGTCCTTGCTGTGGTTCATGAGGGAAGAATGGATTCTCTGTCTGAATAATGGCCATGTTTCCATCTCTCTTCTCACATTTAAATAGGAGCACTTTTTTTCATGCTTAAATAGAAGTATTGTCGCAATAACTTTGATTTAATGTGATGCAACAAACAAGTTGTATCCAAGCATTTTAATCCCACCACAAAGAGCACATGGACTTGCAGAAGATGTCATGATAACTCACTGGTAATCATCTTGAGCTTCTTTTGATGATCATATTTAATATAATTGTGATATAAATTTTGCAGTGTTAGTTTTCAAATTTTATGTAGACCCCATTCTAGAGTCGCCCGCACGTTCCCCTAGGTCCTATATAATTGTCGTTGGATTGTAACCTAACCACACGCACAATATAAATGTACACAACACTTCACATTCTCTCATCGTCTCCACTAAACATGGACAGAAATATGAATATATGATGCCACTTCATTCTAGAGAAGGAGATGCCTATCAACAGTCACCACACCCACATGAACAATGGCAAGAAAATGTCCGCCAACAGCCACCTGGGGCTCATGAGAGTAGAAGGGCCTCTCCCACAAGGAGACTGCAAATCTACTATGCATAGCGCCACACCCCTCTCAAGTATGCCAGTTCAATCATCAAAACACACTTGACCAAGTGTCCATCTCTAATTGACCATCACAATGATGTTACTCCATGTAGAAAGCCCAGTCGATGCAGTCATAAATCACTAGTGCAGAACCGGGCTTTAGTCCCGGTTCGTAAAGGCCTTTAGTGCCGGTTCCATAACCGGCACTAAAGGGTGGGCACTAAAGACCCCCCTTTAGTACCGGTTCGGCACGAACCGGCGCTAAAGTGCCACCACGTGGCACGAGCCAGGCCACGGGTGCGGTAGATCATTAGTACCGGTTGGTAACACCAACCGGTACTAAATGTTTGTGGGTTTTGGTTTTATTTTTTATTTTTCCTTTAAATTTGTGTTATCAATTTAATTTAGGATTGTTTTACGTTATAATGAGTTGTTATACTTGATATAGATATGGATATGGCATATATATATACTTGATCACTTAGCTAGGATCCATCCAGTTCAAACTAATTTGCGGTTTCTTTCATAAATGATATATATAATAACTCATCATCATCATCATCATCATCACATATTAATAAATAAATAAACTCTTGCATCATATCATCACCAACAACAGTATATATATATATACTAGCTAGCTAAAAATCATCGTAGTCGTCGTCATTACCGCTATCTAATCACCACCAACACTAGCTTAAAGAAGAAACATTCACTTGTAACAGAAGCAAAGATATCATCGAGTTCAACATGGTCATGATATTATAAGCGTTCACAAGCAAATCACTATTTGAGATTAATTAAGTTCAGGACAATACGGACATGAGAGGACAAGTACTAAGAGCATGAACTAGCTAAATCACTCCTGCTGCTCCCTCTCAGGTAGAATAGCATAGAACATGTATAGCTCTCCTGATTCATCATACTGGAGCATGCAGATGAATCTGTCTCCTAATCTTGGGTTGCGCTTCTCCTTGCTGCCCCCTAGTACTTCTCTGCGATCGTTAACAATTTTGCTCCAATCTTTCACTATTAAGCATTCATCACTTTCAGAAATCCTGAATGCACTCATGTGCAATGTAGGAAATCTTGGTCGTAAGCTAACCATTGGCATGCAACCTTTTGTCTCGATCCACTGAGGCACAACTGTCATCGGGAGTCCCTGTTGAAGAACATCGTATAGTAATTAATATACTTAGCAATGAAAGTTTAGCTTCAAAAATAATGTATGCAAAAGATGCACTAAGGACAAATAGTAAAAATCTTACCATCTTTCCATTATAGATGTGACCGTAGTTCAATACGATCACTATTGGTCGCACGTTTTGAGTACTAACATTTCTAAGTTCAGGAAGAAAATTTGTCTTGACAGTATGAAGATCCTCAAGCCATGAAATATAATGACTTATCTCCTCGCAGTTTAGTTCAGCTCCGGGGCAGTAGTAGGTCCTGTCTACCAAGCACCGGACATGTTTGCTTAAACCGAAATAAGCTGACAATATAAATTAGTTGTCAACTATTTTTGAATAAATTAACAATATCAAAGACATAAACATATGCATGCATGGTTGAGAAAAACTCACATAATGGTAGAACTGGAGGCATTTGCACATCGACCCAGATGTCTCTATTATCTTCAATATCATCTTCCGGACGAATATCAAAGGTGATAACCATATCAGGCTCAAATGCATAAGCCTTGCATAGTGCTTGCCAAGTTTTGCATTCAAAATGGGTGTATGTGTCTCCATTGTATAATTTGACGTTGAAATTATACCCATGCTCGGTCTTCAAATAAACTCTCTTTACCTCCATATCATCTATAGCACTAAAATCTATCTTATCCAAGACAAAAATTCTTGCATGGCAGGGGATGCGCTAGTAGAATAGTGAAAATTTAAAATTATAAGTTGAAGCAAATGAAGCATAAGTCATGCTTTAAAATTATAATTTAAAATTATAAGTTTTGCATTCAAAAATAATTGCCGTTGTGACTTACTGTATCCACTTCGAATGTCTCATCCAGCTTGATGCTGAAGCGCCTACCATCAACAAGAAAATTTCTGTCGCACAGGCCGCGCTGGTCTTCATAGTGTTCGCACATAATGAAATCTTTTTCGTCGTCAGATGACATTTCCTATGTTCATATAGGTGAAATATTAAACACTTATTACTATCTAACATTAATTAATACCTAGCTAATTCAAATATATATTCATCTAACATTTGACATTAATATATCTAACTATATTCATCTCTAACAATTGACATTACTATATATTTAACTTTTCTATCTAATTCATCTAACATTCGACATTAATCTAACATTTATATAAACTAAAAATATATATATAAAAAATTAAATAAACAGAAAAACTCATTAATAAATAATATTTTAATTAGATCATCAAATCTCAGATACCTAAATTTTCTTACTAAAAATAAACTAGTTATATTAATTATTCAACTAGTTCAAATCTCATATACCTAAATAAACTAGTTCGATT
>NC_041390.1:585235078-585298498 GCF_002162155.2 Triticum dicoccoides
TATATACGTGTGTGTGTATGTGCAGTACGCCGTGGGGGCGCCGGCGAACGGGGCGGGGGCGGGGGCGGCGGCGCCGGCGTACGGGGCGGGGAGAGACGTACCGGGCGGCGCCGCGGCGACGACGACAGACGGCGGCGGCGTTCGGGGCAGCGGCATGAGACGACGCCGACGACGGGCGGCGGCGGGGGACAGCGACGACGACGACGGACGACGGGCGACGGGCGGCGACACGACGGGATCGAGCGGCGCGCGCGCTTGGAGAGACAAAGTGGGGGATGAAACTGAAAATTTCGTAAGTGCTATATATATAGGATGGGCCTTTAGTACCGGTTGGTGGCTCCAACCGATACTAAAGACCTATTTTCGCCAGGTATTTTCGCCAGGCCAAGCGGCGGGAACCTATGGCCTTTAGTACTGGTTGGGGCCACCAACCGGTACTAAAGGCACGACCTTCAGTACCGGTTGGAGCCACCAACCGGTACTAAAGGCCTTGCGCTGCCACCCGCGGTGCACAAAGTTTAGTGCACCTCGTCGGGCGAAGGGCAGCCGCACTGGTTTATAAACCCAGCCGCGGCTGCCTCTTTGAACTCCTCTATATAGCAGGCTTCTGGGCCTAACTTCTGCGCGCTGCCCTGTGAGCCTGCTGGGCCTTTAGGGCCTGTAATTGCATGCCTGTGGCCTAGCAGGCCCACTGGGCAGCGCCCCAATTTTTTTGTGTAGTTTTTTTCTTTTCTGCTTTATTTTCTTCTATTTATTTCTGCGTAGTTTTTTGTATAGTTTTTTCTTTTCTGTTATATTTATTTTCTTCTATTTATTTGTGAGTAGTTTTTTATCTAGTTTGCCAAAATTCAACATTTTCAGAGTTCATTTTGTAGTGATTTTCAATTTCACGGTCATTTGGCTCTCTAAACAAATCAGTAAACGAATGGAAAATAGCAAATATAGTTTTTTTCTTTTCTGCTTTATTTTTTCTTCTATTTATTTCTGAGTAGTTTTTTTCTTTTCTGCTATGTTTATTTTCTTCTATTTATTTCTGAGTAGTTTTTTATATAGTTTTTTTCTTTTCTGCTATATTTTTTTCTTTTATGCTATTTTTTCTTTTCTGCTTCATTTATTTTCTTTTATTCATTTATTTTTATATACCATGCCAAGTTGATGGTTAAAACTTGATGGTCAAAGTCTGGAGTTATAACCAAAGTTTAAAAAAATGAAATGCCGGTGTAACAGATGAGTTTTCGTCTGAAACTGGCCCTGATACTTTGAAAGAGATTGTCCAATTTGTACACGAAGTGCATCTAGTTTTTGCCATGACAGAAGAAGTCCGGAGTTGTAATAAGTTATTAAAAATAAAAAAGAGGTGCAATGCTCGTTAATTAGCTTCAAGCCTTTCGGAATAGTGTAAACTGCACTGCACATAGCTCCGTGCAGTCTACCATATTTCTCAAGGCTTGAAGCTAAGCAACATGAGCATTGAGCCTTTTCTTCATCGTCTCTACACTCAGGGCTTATAAACCGCTCCTAGTCCCTCTCTCTTTGCGAGGTGGGACTAAAAAACAGCTTACTAAGAAACTGTAGTACTGGTTCATGCCATGAACCGGTACTAAAGGTGCTCGTGGGGCCCCAGCCTTACTTGACACAACCTCATTAGTACCAGTTCATGGCACAAACCGGTGCTAAAGGTTCGCCACGAACCGGTACTAAAGAGCTCCTCCCGACTAGCAGTTGGAACCGGTACTAAAGAGCTCCTCCCGCGTAGCAGTTGAATGGTGCATACTGAATGCACAAAAAGTCTGGAGTTTTAATAAGTTTAAAAAAATGAAATGCCTTTGTAACAGATGAGTTTAATTTTGTCAGAAACCCGAATACTTCGAAAGAGATTGTCCAGTTTGTAAACAAAGTGCATCCAATTTTTGCCATAACCCTCTCTACTTTTTTGAACATGCTATGTGGGTGAAATGATGATACCATGCCAAGTTTCAACTTTTTCAGAGTTCATTTGTAGTGCTTTTCAATTTCCAGGTCATTTAGTTCTCAAAACAAATAATTAAATGCATGAAAAATAGCAAATGAAGGCATAAATGGTTGAAAGTTGATGGCGTCGCTTTGAATGGTGCATACTGAATGCAAAAAATATAAGAGCATTTAGATCATGATCTTATATTTCTTTACAGTCTGAATTGTCAATATGATATTATACATCAAAAATAATTTGATTATCAATGATCTTTTTGTGTACAATCTGAATTGTCAATATGAGTCCTCAATGATTTATAAACCGGTGAAGACTCATATTGCGGCCACAAATTCTACACATAGAGTTCAATGAAGACCAAGTGCTTGTGATAGTTTGAGAAGTAACATATTTAAGGTGGTAAAAGCCTTGTTAGGGGAGCAAGGTGGGACTAAAAACAGCTTGCCATAACCTCATTAGTACCGGTTCGTGGTACGAATCGACACTAAATGGTGATGGTGGGGCCATAGCCTGACCGCAGGCTGCCACAGCCTCTTTAGTACCGGTTTGTGGCATGAACCGATACTAAAGGTTCGCCACGAACCGGTACTATTGATCGCCGCCACGAACCGGTACTATTGATCACATTAGTGCCGGTTTTTTTACAAATCGGCACTAATGTGCTTCACATTTGACCCCTTTTCTACTAGTGAATCCATATGCTTCCAAGTCCTAGGATGTTGACGCTCGTGCAGAAGTAATTTCAACTAAGTGTAAAACTTGTATACATTGTGTATGCTAGCAACCACTAAGCTCTATTCCTTGCTCGGCTTAGGTGGGAAGGAGTTTGTTAAGTGATCATGCCCATCTCTCTTCTAACTTTAAGTAGAATTAGTATTTTTCTCACCCTTAAATAGTACTATCACATTAACTCTGATTTGATGTGGCATCTATGAGCTCTGCAACAAAGGTGGTCCGTGAGTCGAAGTTGGCCACATATTGCCGCAAACTGAAAGTCATACGCTGTTCCCGAGCTCAGAGGCACCCCATTGAACAATAAAATTTAAAAAATAGTAAAAAATCAAAAATTCTGATTTTTTGGTGGTAAACTTGGACAAAATGTTTTCTATGCTTAACAAATTTCAGCACGAAATGACATTCATGGAAGTCGTCGAGAAAAACAAAATTAGTACTCCAAAATGTTTTCAAAACTAGCATTTTTGGAGCAACGATTTCGTGTTTTTTTTACTTCCACAAATGTCATTTCATGCTGAAATTTTGCAAGCCTATAAAAAATTTCTCAAAGTTTACCACTTTTTTTTCAAATTGTTTTGATTTTTTACTTTTCTTTATTTTACTATTTATTAGGGTGCATTTGAGCTCGGGAGCAGATAATCCACATCCGCCGCAACCTCTCATATTGTAGGATTCAATTTTCTCCACATATATATGACCACTGCCAATCCCCTTTATCGATTCTTGTTGGAGAATGCCCATTCCTTCGATCACCCCTCGCTAGATTTATGGCCGACATAAAGAACTTTATTTATACTCTCACACTTAATGAATCAGTGCTTTGCAACACGCATTGGGCTAGTAAATCTAAAAGTACAAGATTGAATAACTCTATATCAAAGCCAAGCCTCACACTTATTTTGGCATAATCATGATCTTCCATGAACCTGAGTTGCTTACGCTTTCCTCTTTTACCGCCCAACCAAAAACCTCAATAGAGGGATTTTATGCGTAAACACAAACCATACGGAAGTTTAGAACAAGCCATGAAATATGTCGGTACTACTTGTGAAACTATCTTGATCGACGTTCTTCCACCCTCCCCCCGCCACACACAATAGTGTTTATTCCATTCAACGAGGTACTGATACGTCTCCGTCGTATCTACTTTTCCAAACACTTTTGCCCTTGGTTTGGACTCTAACTTGCATGATTCGAAAGGAACTAACCCGGTCTGACGCTGTTTTCAGCAGAATTGCCATGGCGTTATTTATGTGCAGAAACAAAAGTTCCCGGAATGACCTGAAACTCCACGGAATATCTTTTTGGAAAATATTAAAAATACTGGAAGAAAAATCCACGTTAGGGGTCCCACACCCTGTCCACGAGGGTGGGGGCGCGCCTGCCCCCCGGGCACGCCCCCTACCTCGTGGGCCCCCTGACGCTCCACCGACCTCAACTCCAACTCCATATATTCACTTTCGGGGAGAAAAAAATCAGAGAGAAGGATTAATCGCGTTTTACGATACGGAGCCGCCGCCAAGCCCTAAAACCTCTTGGGAGGGCTGATTTGGAGTCCGTTCGGGGCTCCGGAGAGGGGGATTCGTCGCCGTCGTCATCATCAACCATCCCCCATCACCAATTTCATGATGCTCACCGTCGTGCGTGAGTAATTCCATCGTAGGCTTGCTGGACGGTGATGGGTTGGATGAGATTTATCATGTAATCGAGTTAGTTTTGTTAGGGTTTGATCCCTGGTATCCACTATGTTCTGAGATTGATGTTGCTATGACTTTGCTATGCTTAATGCTTGTCACTAGGGCCCGAGTGCCATGATTTCAGATCTGAACCTATTATGTTTTTATGAATATATGTGAGTTCTTGATCCTATCTTGCAAGTCTATAGTCACCTACTATGTGTTATGATCCGGCAACCCCGAAGTGATAATAATCGGGACCACTCCCGGTGATGACCGTAGTTTGAGGAGTTCATGTATTCACTATGTGTTAATGCTTTGGTCCGGCACTCTATTAAAAGGAGGCCTTAATATCCCTTAGTTTCCATTAGGACCCTACTTCCACGGGAGGGTAGGACAAAAGATGTCATGCAAGTTCTTTTCCATAAGCACGTATGACTATATTTGGAATATATGCCTACATTACATTGATGAATTGGAGCTAGTTCTGTGTCACCCTATGTTATGACTGTTACATGATGGACCGCATCCGGCATAATTCTCCATCACTGGCCCAATGCCTACGAGCTTTTCACATATTGTTCTTCGCTTATTTACTTTTCTGTTGTTATTGTTACAATCACTACAAAACTCAAAAATAGTACTTTGCTATTGTTACCGTTACTTCCATATTACTTTGCTACTAAATACTTTGCTGCAGATACTAAGTTATCTAGGTGTGGTTGAATTGACAACTCAACTGCTAATACTTGAGAATATTCTTTGGCTCCCCTTGTTGGGGAACATAGCAGAAATTCAAAATTTTGTACGCATCACCAAGATCAATCTATGGAGTAATCTAGCAACGAGGGGAAGGAGAGTGCTTCTACATACCCTTGTAGATCGCTAAGCGGAAGCGTTCAAGAGAACGGGGTTGATGGAGTCGTACTCGTCGTGATCCAAATCACCGATGATCCTAGTGCCGAACGGACGGCACCTCCACGTTCAACACATGTACAGCCCGGGGACGTCTCCCATGCCTTGATCCAGCAAGGAGAGAGGGAGAGGTTGAGGAAGTCTTCATCCAGCAGCAACACAACGGCGTGGTGGTGATGGAGGAGCCTGGCTATCCTGCAGGGCTTCGCCAAGCACCGCGGGATATGAGGAGAAAGAGAGGGTGGGCTGCACCAATGGGAGAGATCTAATCGCGTGTTATGGGCAGCCCCTAGGCCTCACTATATATAGGGGAGAGGGAGGAGGGTGCGCCCCCTCCAGGGTTCCCACCCCTATGGGGGGCGGCAGCCCTAGATGGGAAAGGGGAGGCGGCCAAGAGGGGGAGAGGGGGGCGCCCACTAGGGTGGGCCTTAGGCCCATCTAAGCCTAGGGTTTCCCCTTCTCCTCCTTTGCTGCGCATTGGGCCTTGTGGGAGGCGCACCAGCCCACTAAGGGGCTGGTCCCTCACCACTCTTGGCCCATGCAAGCCTCCGGGGCTGGTGGCCCCACTTGGTGGACCCCCGGGACCCTCCCGGTGGTCCCGGTACGTTACCGATAAACCCCCGAAACTCTTCCGGTGACCAAAACAGGACTTCCCATATATAAATCTTTACCTCCGGACCATTCCGGAACTCCTCGTGACGTCCGGGATCTCATCCGGGACTCCAAACAACATTCGGTAACCACATACAAACTTCCTTTATAACCCTAGCGTCATCGAACCTTAAGTGTGTAGACCCTACGGGTTCGGGAGACATGCAGACATGACCGAGACGTTCTCCGGTCAATAACCAACAGCGGGATCTGGATACCCATGTTGGCTCCCACATGTTCCACGATGATCTCATCGGATGAACCACGATGTCAAGGACTTAATCAATCCCGTATACAATTCCCTTTGTCTATCGGTACGATACTTGCCCGAGATTCGATCGTCGGTATCCCGATACCTTGTTCAATCTCGTTACCGGCAAGTCTCTTTACTCGTTCCGTAACACATCATCCCGTGATCAACTCCTTGATCACATTGTGCACATTATGATGATGTCCTACCGAGCGGGCCCAGAGATACCTCTCCGTCACACGGAGTGACAAATCCCAGTCTCGATTCGTGCCAACCCAACAGACACTTTTGGAGATACCCGTAGTGCACCTTTATAGCCACCCAGTTACGTTGTGACGTTTGGCACACCCAAAGCACTCCTACGGTATCCGAGAGTTGCACAATCTCATGGTCTAAGGAAATGATACTTGACATTGGAAAAGCTTTAGCATACGAACTACACGATCTAGTGCTATGCTTAGGATTGGGTCTTGTCCATCACATCATTCTCCTAATGATGTGATCCCGTTATCAACGACATCCAATGTCCATGGTCAGGAAACCGTAACCATCTATTGATCAACGAGCTAGTCAACTAGAGGCTTACTAGGGACATGGTGTTGTCTATGTATCCACACATGTATCTGAGTTTCCTATCAATACAATTATAGCATGGATAATAAACGATTATCATGAACAAGGAAATATAATAATAACTTATTTATTATTGCCTCTAGGGCATATTTCCAACAGTCTGCCACTTGCACTAGAGTCAATAATCTAGTTCACATCGCCATGTGATTAACACTCAAGGTCACATCCGCATGTGACTAACACCCAAAGAGTTTACTAGAGTCAATAATCTAGTTCACATTTACCATGTGATTAACACTCGATGAGTTCTGGGTTTGATCATGTTATGCTTGTGAGAGAGGTTATAGTCAATGGGTCTGAACCTTTCAGATCCGTGTGTGCTTTACAAATCTCTATGTCATATCCTAGATGCAGCTACCATGCTCTATTTGGAGCTATTCCAAATAACTGTTCTACTATACGAATCCAGTTTACTACTCAGAATAATCTAGATTAGTGTCAAAGCTTGCATCGGCGTAACCCTTTACGACGAACTCTTTTACCACCTCCATAATCGAGAAAAGTTCCTTAGTCCACTAGTTACTAAGGATAACTTTGACCACTGTCCTGTGATCCATTCTTGGATCACTCTTGTACCCCTTGACTGACTCATGGCAAGGCACACTTCAGGTGCGGTACACATCATAGCATACTGTAGAGCCTACGTCTTAAGCATAGGGGACGACCTTCGTCCTTTCTCTCTATTCTGCCGTGGTCGAGCTTTAAGTCTTAACTTCATACATTAGAACTCAGGCAAGAACTCCTTCTTTGACTGATCCATCTTGAACACCTTCAAGATCATGTCAAGGTATGTGCTCATTTGAAAGTACCATTAAGCGTTTTGATCTATCCTTATAGATCTTGATGCTCAATGCTCAAGTAGCTTAATCCAGGCTTTCCATTGAAAAACACTTTTCAAATAACCCTATATGCTTTCCAGAAATTCTACATCATTTCTGATCAACAATATGTCAACAACATATACTCATCAGAAATTCTATAGTGCTCCCACTCACTTCTTTGGAAATACAAGTTTCTCATAAACTTTGTATACATCCAAAATCTTTGATCATCTCATCAAAGCATACATTCCAACTCCGAGATGCTTACTCCAGTCCTTAGAAAGATTGCTGGAGCTTTGCATACTTATTAGCATATTTCAGGATTGACAAAACCTTCCAGTTGTATCACATACAACCTTTCCTCATAATCGTCGAGGAAACAATGTTTTGACATCCTATCTGCAAGATTTCATAAATAATGCAGTAATCGCTAACATAATTCCAACAGACTCTTAGCATCGCTACGAGTGAGAAAGTCTCATCATAGTCAACTCCTTGAACTTGTCGGAAAACATCTTAACGACAAGTCGAGCTTTCTTAATGGTGATACTTACCATCATTGTCCGTCTTCCTTTTAAAATCCATATGTACTCAACAGCCTTTCGACCATCGAGCCGTTCTGCCAAAGTCTACACTTTGTTTTCATACATGGATCCTCTCTCGGATTTTATGGCCTCGAGCCATCTATCGGAATCCGGGCCCACCATCGCTTCTCCATAGCTCGTAGGTTCATTGTTGTCTAGCAACATGACTTCCAAGACAGGACTACGTACCACTCTGAAGTAGTACGCATCATTGTCATCCTACGAGGTTTGGTAGTGACTTGATCTGAAGTTTCATGATCACTATCATAAGCTTCCACTTCAATTGGTGTAGGTGCCACAGGAACAACTCTTTGTGCCCTGCTATACACTAGTTGAAGTAACGGTTCAATAACCTCATCAAGTCTCCACCATCCTCCCACTCAATTCTTTCGAGAGAAACTTTTCCTCGAGAAAGGACCCGATTCTAGAAACAATCCCTTATTGCTTTCGAATCTGAGACAGGAGGTATACCCAACTGTTTTGGGTGTCCTATGAAGATGCATTTATCCGCTTTGGGTTCGAGCTTATCAGCCTGAAACTTTTTCACATAAGCGTCGCAGCCCCAAACTTTTTTTAAGAAATGACAGCTTAGGTTTCTGTAAACCATACGGTGTCATCTCATCGGAATTACGTGGTGCCCTATTTAAAGTGAATGTGGTTGTCTCTAATGCCTAACCCATAAACTATCGTGGTATTTCGATAAGAGACATCATGGTATGCATCATATCCAATAGGGTGCAGTTATGATGTTCGGACACACCATCACCCTATGGTGTTCCAGGCTGTATCAGTTGTGAAACAATTTCCACAATGTCTTAATTCTGTGCCAAACTCGTAATTCAGATATTCATCTCTATGATCATATCATAGATATTTTATCCTCTTGTCACGACGATCTTTCAACTTCACCCTGAAATTACTTGAACCTTTCAATAATTCAGACTCGTGATTCATCAAGTAAATATACTCAACATCTACTCAAATCATCTGTGAAGAAAGAACATAACGATATCCACTACACGCCTCAGCACTCATTGGACTGCACACATCAAAAATGTATTACTTCCAACAAGTTGCTTTCTAGTTCCATTTTACTGAAAACGAGGCTTTCAGTCATCTTGCCCATGTGGTATGATTTGCATGTCTCAAGTGGTTCAAAAATCAAGTGAGTCCAAACGGTCCATTTGCATGGAGTTTCTTCATGCATATACACCAATAGACGTGGTTCGCATGTCTCAAACTTTTCAAAAACGAGTGAGCCCAAAAATCCATCAACATGGAGCTTCTTCATGCGTTTTATACCGATATGACTTACGTGGTAGTGCCACAAGTAGGTGGTATTATCATTACTATCTTATATCTTTTGGCATGAACATGTGTATCACTACGACCGAGATTCAATAAATCATTCATCTTAGGTGCAAGACCATTGAAGGTATTATTCAAATAAACAGAGTAACCATTATTCTCCTTTAATGAATAACCGTATTGCGATAGTCATAATCCAATCATGTCTATGCTCAACGCAAACTCCAATCTCGCTGGTAGAGGGAGCGTACGATATTTGATCAACCTTGGAAATACTTCCAACACATATCGTCATCTCACCTTTCAGCTAGTCTCCGTTTATTCCGTAGCTTTTATTTCGAGTTTACTAACACTTAGCAACCGAACCGGTATCTAATACCATGGTGCTACTAGGAGTACTAGTAAAGTACACACTAACACAATGTATATCTAATATACTTCTATCGACCTTGCCAGCCTTCTCATCTACCAAGTATCTAGGGTAATTCTGCTCCAGTGGCTGTTCCCTTTATTACAGAAGCACTTAGTCTCGGGTTTGGGTTCAACCTTGGGTTTCTTCACTAGAGCAGCAGCTGAATTGCCGTTTCATGAAGTATCCCTTCTTGCCCTTGCCCTTCTTGAAACTAGTGGTTTCACCAACCATCAACAATTAATGCTCCTTCTTGATTTCTACTTTCGTGGTGTCAAACATTGCGAATATCTCAAGGATCATCACATATATCCCTGATATGTTATAGTTCATTACGAAGCTCTAGCAGCTTGGTGGCAATGACTTTGGAGAAACATCACTATCTCATCTGGAAGATCAACTCCCACTCGATTCAAATGATTGTTGTACTCAGACAATCTGAGCACAAGCTCAACAATTGAGCTTTTCTCCCTTAGTTTGCAGGCTAAGAAAATCGTCGGAGGTCTTATACCTCTTGACGTGGGCATGAGCCTGAAATCCCAATTTCAGCCCTCGAAACATCTCATATGTTTCGCGACGTTTCAAAACGTCTTTGGTGCCTCAACTCTAAACCGTTTAACTGAACTATCACATAGTTATGAAAACGTGTATGTCAGATGTTCGCAACATCCACAGACAACGTTCGAGGTTTAGCACACTGAGCGGTGCATTAAGGACATAAGCCTTCTATGAAGCAATGAGGACAATCCTCAGTTTACGGACCTAGTCCGCATAATTGCTACTATCAACTTTCAACTAATTTTTCTCTAGGAACATATCTAAACAGTAGAACTAAAGCGCGAGCTACGATATAATTTGCGAAGACCTTTTGACTATGTTCAGGATAATTAAGTTCATCTTATGAACTCCCACTCAGATAGACATACCTCCAATCATCTAAGTGATTACATGATCCGAGTCAACTAGGCCGTGTCCGATCATCACGTGAGACGGACTAGTCAACATCGGTGAACATCTTCATGTTGATCGTATCTACCATACGACTCATGCTCGACCTTTCAGTCTCTTGTGTTCTGAGGCCATGTCTGTACACATGCTAGGCTCGTCAAGTCAACCTAAGTGTTTCGTGTGTGTAAATCTGTCTTACACCCGTTGTATGTGAACGTCTGAATCAAACACCCGATCATCACGTGGTGCTTTGAAACAACAAACTGTCGCAAAGGTGCACAGTTAGGGGGAACACTTTCTTGAAATTTTAATGAGGGATCATCTTATTTACTACCGTCGTTCTAAGAAAATAAGATGTATAAACATGATAAACATCACATGCAATCAAATAGTGGTGACATGATATGGCCAATATCATATAGCTCCTTTGATCTCCATCTTGGGGCTCCATGATCATCTTGTCACCGGCATGACACCATGATCTCCATCATCATGATCTCCATCATCATGATCTCCATCATCGTGTCTTCTTGAAGTTGTCTCATCATCTATTACTTCTACTACTATGGCTAACGCATTAGCAATAATTAAAGTAATTACATGACGTTTTAGTTGACACGCAGGTCATAAATAAATAAAGACAACTCCTATGGCTCCTGCCGGTTGTCATACTCATCGACATGCAAGTCGTGATTCCTATTACAAGAACATGATCATCTCATACATCACATATATCATTCATCACATCCTTTGGCCATATCACATCACATAGCATACCCTGCAAAAACAAGTTAGACGTCCTCTAATTGTTGTTTGCATGTTTTACGTGGCTGCTATGGGTTTCTAGCAAGAACGTTTCTTACCTACGCAAAACCACAACGTGATATGCCAATTGCTATTTACCCTTCATAAGGACCCTTTTCATCGAATCCGATCCGACTAAAGTGGGAGAGACAGACACCCGCCAGCCACCTTATGCAACTAGTGCATGTTTGTCGGTGGAACCGGTCTCACGTAAGAGTACGTGTAAGGTCGGTCCGGGCCGCTTCATCCCACAATACCGTCGAAACAAGATTGGACTAGTAACGGTAAGCATATTGAACAAAATCAACACCCACAACTACTTTGTGTTCTACTCGTGCATAGTAACTACGCATAGACCTAGCTCATGATGCCACTGTTGGGGAACGTAGCAGAAATTCAAAATTTTGTACGCATCACCAAGATCAATCTATGGAGTAATCTAGCAATGAGGGGAAGGAGAGTGTATCTACATACCCTTGTAGATTGCTAAGCGGAAGCGTTCAAGAGAACGGGGTTGATGGAGTCGTACTCGTCGTGATCCAAATCACCAATGATCCTAGTGCCGAACGTACGGCACCTCCGCGTTCAACACACGTACAGCCCGGGGACGTCTCCCATGCCTTGATCCAGCAAGGAGAGAGGGAGAGGTTGAGGAAGTATCCATCCAGCAGCAGCACAACGGCGTGGTGGTGATGGAGGAGCCTGGCTATCCTGCAGGGCTTCGCCAAGCACCGCGGGATATGAGGAGAAAGAGAGGGAGGGCTGCACCAATGAGAGAGATCTAATCGCGTGTTATGGGCAGCCCCTAGGCCTCACTATATATAGGGGAGAGGGAGGAGGGTGCGCCCCCTCTAGGGTTCCCACCCCTAGGGGGGCGGCAGCCCTAGATGGGAAAGGGGAGGCGGCCAAGAGGGGGAGAGGGGGCGCCCACTAGGGTGGGCCTTAGGCCCATCTAAGCCTAGGGTTTCCCCTTCTCCTCCTTTGCTGCGCCTTGGGCCTTGTGGGAGGTGCACCAGCCCACTAAGGGGCTGGTCCCTCACCACTCTTGGCCCATGCAAGCCTCCGGGGCTGGTGGCCCCACTTGGTGGACCCCCGGGACCCTCCCGGTGGTCCCGGTACGTTACCGATAAACCCCCGAAACTCTTCCGGTGACCAAAACAGGACTTCCCATATATAAATCTTTACCTCCGGACCATTCCGGAACTCCTCATGACGTCCGGGATCTCATCCGGGACTCCAAACAACATTCGGTAACCACATACAAACTTCCTTTATAACCCTAGCGTCATCGAACCTTAAGTGTGTAGACCCTACGGGTTCGGGAGACATGCAGACATGACTGAGACGTTCTCTGGTCAATAACCAACAGCGGGATCTGGATACCCATGTTGGCTCCCACATGTTCCACGATGATCTCATCGGATGAACCACGATGTCAAGGACTTAATCAATCCCGTATACAATTCCCTTTGTCTATCGGTTCGATACTTGCCCGAGATTCGATCGTCGGTATCCCGATACCTTGTTCAATCTCGTTACCGGCAAGTCTCTTTACTCGTTCCGTAACACATCATCCCGTGATCAACTCCTTGATCACATTGTGCACATTATGATGATGTCCTACCAAGTGGGCCCAGAGATACCTCTCCGTCACACAGAGTGACAAATCCCAGTCTCGATTCATGCCAACCCAACAGACACTTTCGGAGATACCCATAGTGCACCTTTATAGCCACCCAGTTACGTTGTGACGTTTGGCACACCCAAAGCACTCCTACGGTATCCGGGAGTTGCACAATCTCATGGTCTAAGGAAATGATACTTGACATTGGAAAAGCTTTAGCATACGAACTACACGATCTAGTGCTATGCTTAGGATTGGGTCTTGTCCATCACATCATTCTCCTAATGATGTGATCCCGTTATCAACGACATCCAATGTCCATGGTCAGGAAACCGTAACCATCTATTGATCAATGAGCTAGTCAACTAGAGGCTTACTAGGGACATGGTGTTGTCTATGTATCCACACATGTATCTGAGTTTCCTATCAATACAATTATAGCATGGATAATAAACGATTATCATGAACAAGGAAATATAATAATAACTTATTTATTATTGCCTCTAGGGCATATTTCCAACACCCCTTGTGTCGAATCAATAAATTTGGGTTGAATACTCTACCCTCAAAAATGTTGCGATCCCCTATACTTGTGGGTTATCAAGACTATTTTCTGGCGCCGTTGCCGGGGAGTATAGCTCATTTCTTTGAGTCACTTGGGATTTATATCTGCTGGTCACTATGAAGAACTTGAAAGACGCTAAGACAACAATTTATTCCTCAACTACGAGAGGAGGTAAGGAACTGCCATCTAGCTCTGCACTTGATTCATCTTCTGTTTTGAGTAAGCATGTGACACCTAAACCTGCTTCTGCTATTCGTTCTAATATGTCACATGTTATTGATGATGCCACTTCTGCTATGCATGATGCTTATGATGAAACTACTTCTATGCTTGATACTACTGTGCCACTTGGTGAATTTCTTGATGAACAAATTGCTAGGGCTAGAGAGAATGAAATTATTGAAACTGATAATATTGAAAATAGTGATGATGAAGACTCTCCCCATAATAAATATGAATTACCTGTTGTGCCTGAGGGTTATGTTCTGGAAAAAGAAGCTGCTAGAGCTATTTTAGCTTGCAATGATAGATACGAGCTCAAGAGGTTATTAGCTAAATGGAAGTAGCAATCTCTTAATGCTAGAATGAAACCCGACCCTGCTTTTGCTACTTCACCTATCTGTGTTACTGATAAGGATTATGAATTCTCTATTGATCCTGATATAATTACTTTGGTTGAATCTAATCCTTTTTATGGCTATGAATCTGAAACTGTTGTGGCACATCTTACTAAATTAAATGATATAGCCACCCTGTTCACTAATGATGAGAAATCTCGCTACCTTTATATCCTTAAAATATTTCCGTTCTCATTAAAGGGTGATGCTAAGATATGGTTCAATTCTCTTGATCCTGGTTGTGTGCGTAGTCCCCAGGATATGATTTATTACTTCTCTGCTAAATATTTCCCTGCTCATAAGAAACGAGCTACTTTAAGGGAAATATATAATTTTGTGCAAATTGAAGAAGAGAGTCTCCCACAAGCTTGGGGCAGGCTTCTCCAATTACTTAATGCTTTGCCTGATCATTCTCTTAAGAAAAATGAAATACTTGATATCTTTTATAATGGACTAACCGATGCTTCCACAGATTACCTGGATAGTTGTGCTGGTTCTGTTTTCAGGGAAAGAACATCAGATGAAGCTGAAATTCTAATGAATAATATGTTGACAAATGAAAATAATTGGACACTTCCTGAGCCAGCTCCTGAGCCAATTCCTGAGCCTATTCCTAAACCAACTCTGAAGAAAAGAGGTGT
Source organism: Triticum dicoccoides (assembly GCF_002162155.2). Taxonomy (NCBI): domain Eukaryota; kingdom Viridiplantae; phylum Streptophyta; class Magnoliopsida; order Poales; family Poaceae; genus Triticum; species Triticum dicoccoides. Next base: position 585,250,232 of record NC_041390.1, read on the forward strand.
TATATTTCTCAGTCCTGAAGATATGCAAGAGGCAAAGAAATCCATGAAAGAAAAGGGTATAAAAGCTGAAGATGTTAAGAACTTACCTCCTATTGAGGAAGTGCATGGTCTTAATTTACCACCTATTGAAGAAACATATGATCTTAATCCATTACCTATTGAAGAGACTCATGGTCTTGATAACCCGACACAGGTAGTAAAGGTAAATTCTCTCTATTGATTCGATGAAGGTGATATTCCTCACTATAAGTCTGCTAGACAATGCTTAGAAGAGTTTGATAATTTTATTGTCAAATAGGAAAACTTCAATGCTTATTTTGGTAGACAATTGAAATACAATTCCGATATGCTTGAACACTTGGGTGATTATATGTCTAGAGTTAAAGGTGAACTTAAACTCATTAGTAAACTTGCTTCTATGGTTACCACTCAAGTAGAACAAGTACTTAAAGCTCAAAATGATTTTCTCAATGAATTAAATAGTAAGAATAATGATTATGCTGTTAGAATGGCTACTAGAACAGGTAAAATGACTCAGGAACCTTTGTATCCTGAAGACCACCCTAAGAGAATTGAGAAAGATTCTCAGAGAAATAATTTAGATGCACCTAGTCCTTCTAAAAAAGAAGAAAAAGAAAAATGATAGGACTTTGCATGATTCTAGTGAACCTATTGCTGAACCACCTGATAATCCAAATGATATATCTATTTCTGATGCTGAAACACAATCTGGTAATGAACATGAACCTAGCGATAATGTTAATGATGATGTTCATGATGATGCTCAACCTAGTAATGACAATGATGTAGAAATTGAACCTGCTGTTGATCTTGATAAACCACAATCAAAGAATCAACGTTATGATAAAAGAGACTTTGTTGCTAGGAAACACGGTAAAGAAAAAGAACCATGGGTTTAGAAACTCATGCCTTTTCCTCCCAAACCATCCAAGAAAAAGGATGATGAGGATTTTGAGCGCTTTGCTGAAATGATTAGACCTATCTTTTTGCGTATGCGATTAACTGATATGCTCAAAATGAATCCTTATGCTAAGTATATGAAAGAAATTGTTGCTAATAAAAGAAAGATACCGGGAGATGAAATTTCCATCATGCTTGCTAATTACACTTTTAAAGGTGGAATACCAAAGAGACTTGGAGATCCAGGAGTACCCAGTATACCGTGCTCCATTAAAAGAAATTATGTTAAAACTGCTTTATGTGATCTTGGAGCCGGTGTTAGTGTTATGCCTCTCTCTTTATACCATAGACTTGATTTGAATAAGTTGACACCTACTGAAATATCTTTGCAAATGGCTGATAAATCAACTGCTATACCTGTCGGTATTTGTGAGGATGTGCCTGTTGTGGTTGCAAACGTTACTATTCTAACGGACTTTGTTATTCTTGATATTCCTGAGGACGATAGTATGTCTATTATTCTTGGAAGACCTTTTCTAAATACTGTAGGGGCTGTTATTGATTGCAACAAAGGCAATGTCACTTTTCATGTTAATGGTAATGAGCATACGGTACACTTTCCGAGGAAACAACCTCAAGTTCATAGTACCAACTCTATTGGAAAAATTCCATCGATTATTTTTGGAGGTTTTGAATTTCCTCTTCCTACTGTCAAGAAGAAATATGATATTCTTATTATTGGGGATGTGCATATCCCCGTTGATGTAACATAGTGTTATTTGAAATTTCTCTGGTTTCATGTTATTCGGAATGAGTTTGTTAACAAGACTTGATCAACCTTGTTAGTGGATTCCTTTTGATGAGCATGGGACGGATGGAACTAGAAGGCACAACCTTCTGTACCCCCTCTCTACTTTCTGTTATTTAGTTAAAATAAAGTAAAAATAGTATTTTCCTGTCTGTTTTCTGATTTATCCGTGGAATATAAAAATACCCCGAAAATAATTCTCCAAATGCCCTGAAATTAAAATATGATTTTTTCTGGAATATTTGAGAATATCTGGAACTAAGAACACAGCAGGGGGAGCAAACACCTGGCCACGAGGGTCCAGGGCGCGCCCCCCTGCCTCGTGGGCCCATGGTGGCTCCCCTCCACTTATTCCTGCACCCACACACTCCTTCCTTCCAAAAAAATCACCATCCAGCTCAAGCATGAGTCTAGCTCATTTTGCTACGATTTTCAATCTCCTTGCTCAAAGCACCTCTCACAAAACTGTTTGGGGGGATTGTTTCTTGGTATGTGACTCCTCCATTGGTTCAATTAGTTTTTGTTTCAGTGCTTTATTCATTGCAAATTTGTGCTGCCTAGGTGACCATGTTCTTGAGCTTACATGTCAAATTTATATGGTTCCAAGTAGTTCTAATGCTTGATATAGGCTCTAGGCACTTGTAGGAGTAGTTGCTATCATTTTTGTTGAGCTTGGTTCACTTTTATTTGACGTTACTAAAAATTTCAAAAAAAATCAGAGGAAGAAATATGCTTAGGAAAATGTACCAAGGTGGTTCTTCAAGGAAGCAAGGACCCAAGCTTGCAATGCGTGATGCTGACGATGAGCCACCAAGGGACGCTCCAGTGCGGCCTTGTGAATGGCCTTCAGAAAACTTTATGGATCGAGCGAGAATCAAGGAAGAAAAGTGCCGCCAGTACCACTATCTCACTAGTTCCTTTATGAGGAGGTTTGAATTTTCATCTTCACGTAATTCTCCAACTGTCCCGTTTGATCTTTATGAAAAATCTTATATGATGGACTTAGAGGATTTTACCACTGCTTGCAAACTTTCACAATGGGTAGTGCTAGTGAACCTCACAAATCTGAATTTAGAAATTTTCTTGCCAGTATAACTGTGGGGGAATCTAGAGATATAGCACAAGCTATCACAGGGAGCATTCATTTTCCTGCTATACATTATTTTGCTCTCTTCATAGGTAGGTGCATAAATGGTAAAGATGAAGCATGTCATATGTGTGTCCCCGACCTCAGTATTTTTAGGAGTGCTGTGTTAGGAGACAAATCTTATAATTTGGGAGCCATTGTTGCACGTAGGTTGCATCATAATAGATTTAATGGAGATTTCTTCGGTGGAATTTATGCAACCCGCTTAGCTGATTTTCTTGGTGTAACCATACGTAATGATGATATTGAATTGCCTCCTGCTTACCTAGACTTTAATGCTATGGTTCACCACCAGTTTGTCGAGAGGAATGAATCACCTCTCCAGTATCGCTTAATCTTTGACAGACGTCGTGCTGTCCGTATTACTCTCCCTGCTCCTGCCTTCTTTGATTATCAGGCAAAAGGAAGATATGTTATTACCAGAGAGGAGGCAGATGAGTACGAGAGGAGGGCGGAGGCAGCTCGCCGCCACGCTGCAGCTCAGGAGGCGATAGCTGCTGCATCTCAGTACGACCCCGTCTACAACTACGGATATCCGCCAGGCCATCCGTGGCAATAAACCACCTCAGGCCAAAAGCCTAAGCTTGGGGGAGTAGGTATTTCCCACCGACATTACATTCATGTTCACACACTCATTGCTAGATGTCGGTGCTCATACTTTTTCACTGTAATATCCATGCTAGTTTATTTTCTTTTTCTTGCTTTCTTCTTCTGTGTTTGTTAAACCTTAAGAAAACCAAAAAAACTAGTGTAGCTTTTAGCTAGTTTACTTTTCTTGCTGTAGTAGTAATAATTAAAAAGAAAACCCAAAAAGATTTCCCGTTCTTCTTTCTCTTGTTGGGAGCTTTCCCGTGTAAATAGTTTTATTTCTTTTCTTTTCTTTGGGGGTCGATAGGAGAAGACCATAATGAAATTGTTGAAGTGGCTCTTATATGCATTATTGTTAATTTAACCAAGAGCCCATATTGCCTTGTCTTCTCCTGTTTATTAAATGCTCGCAGATTCCAACTTAGTCCAAAGCACGTGCACTCTTATTATTTTCACATCGTTCGGTCGTGGAAGTGAAAGGCAATTATGACAATATATGATGGACTGATTGAGACGAGAAAAGCTGGTATGAACTCGACCTCTCTTGTTTTTGTAAATATGATTAGTTCATCGTTCCTGATTCAGCCTATTATGAATAAACATGTTTGCAATAACAATTAGAGATTATAGTTGCTCGTGCCATGCTTGATTAGCTATGAGTTATAATGGTTTACCTTGCGTGCCAACATGCTATTAAAATGGTTATGATGTGGTATAGTGGGGTGGTATCCTCCTTTGAACGATTTAAGTGACTCGACTTGGCACATGTTCATACATGTAGTTGAAACAAATCAACATAGCCTTCACGATATTTATGTTCATGGTGGATTATATCCTACTCATGTTTGTACTCAATGTTTATTAATTTTAATGCATGTTCATGACTGTTGTCGTTCTCTAGTTGGTCGCTTCCCAGTCTTTTGCTAGCCTTCACTTGTACTAAGCGGGAATACTGCTTATGCATCCAATCCCTTAAACCCCAAAGTTATTCCATATGAGTCCACTATACCTTCCTATATGCGGTATCTACCTGCCGTTCCAAGTAAATTTGTATGTGCCAAACTCCAAACCTTCAAATGAAATTCTGTTTTGTATGCTCGAATAGCTCATGTATCAACTAGGGCTGTCCGTATCTTCCATGCTAGGCGGGTTATTCTCAAGAGGAGTGGACTTCGCTCCTCACTCACGAGAAAATGGCTGGTCTCCGGGATGCCCAGTCCCATGCTTTATGCAAACTAAATCAAAATTAATTGCAAACAAAACTCCCCTGGGGCTGTTGCTAGCTGGAGGCACTCGTTGTTTCGAGCAAGCCATGGATTGATGCTTGTTGGTGGAGGGGGAGTATAAACTTTACCATTCTGTTTGAGAACCGCCTATAATGTGTGTAGCATGGAAGATATCGCCATCTCTTGGTTGTTATGTTGACAATGAAAGTATGCCGCTCAAAATATTATTTATCTCTGTTTCAAAACCGAGCTCTGGCACCTCTACGAATCCCTGCTTCCCTCTGCGAAGGGTCTATCTATTTACTTTTATGTTGAGTCATCACCCTCTTATTAAAAAGCACTAGCTGGAGAGCGCAACTGTCATTTGCATCAATTACTATTAATTTATATTGGGTATGACTATGATTGGATCTCTTTTACCATGAATTACAATGTCTAGTCAGTCCTTGATCTTTAAAGGTGCTCTGCATTTATGTTTTACGGTCTCAGAAAGGGCTAGCGAGATACCATCTTATTATATCATATTATGATTGTTTTGAGAGAAAGTGTTGTCATCCAAGATTTATTATTATGACTCGCTAGTTGATTATGTCGTTGATATGAGTAAACATGAGACCTAAGAGTTATTGTGAATGTGGTTAGTCATAATCTTTGCTGAAAACATGAATACTGGCTTTACATATTTACAACAACAAGAGCAAACAGAGTTTGTAATTTTTTTTCTTTATCATTTTCAGTTTATCAACTGAATTGCTTGAGGACAAGCAAAGGTTTAAGCTTGGGGGAGTTGATACGTCTCCGTCGTATCTACTTTTCCAAACACTTTTGCCCTTATTTTGGACTCTAACTTGCATGATTTGAATGGAACTAACCCGGACTGACGTTGTTTTCAGCAGAATTGCCATGGCGTTATTTATGTGCAGAAACAAAAGTTCTCGGAATGACCTGAAACTCCACGGAACATCTTTTTGGAAAATATTAAAAATACTGGAAGAAAAATCCACGTCAGGGGGCCCACACCCTGTCCACGAGGGTGGGGGGCGCGCCTGCCCCCCTGGGCGCGCCCCCTACCTCGTGGGCCCCCTGACGCTCCATCGACCTCAACTCCAACTCCATATATTCACTTTCTGGGAGAAAAAAAATAAGAGAGAAGGATTCATCGCGTTTTACGATACGGAGCCGCCGGCAAGCCCTAAAACCTCCCGGGAGGGCTGATTTGGAGTCCGTTTGGGGCTCCGGAGAGGGGGATTCGCCGCCGTCGTCATCATCAACCATCCTCCATCACCAATTTCATGATGCTCACCGCCGTGCGTGAGTAATTCCATCATAGGCTTGCTGGACGGTGATGGGTTGGATAAGATTTATCATGTAATCGAGTTAGTTTTGTTAGGGTTTGATCCCTAGTATCCACTATGTTCTGATATTAATGTTGCTATGACTTTGCTATGCTTAATGCTTGTCACTAGGGCCCGAGTGCCATGATTTCAGATCTGAACCTATTATGTTTTTATGAATATATGTGAGTTCTTGATCCTATCTTGCAAGTCTATAGTCACCTACTATGTGTTATGTTCCGGCAACTCCGAATTGACAATAATCGGGACCATTCTCGGTGATGACCGTAGTTTGAGGAGTTCATGTATTCACTGTGTGTTAATGCTTTGGTCCGACACTCTATTAAAAGGAGGCCTTAATATTCCTTAGTTTCCATTAGGACCCCCCTGCCACGGGAGGGTAGGACAAAAGATGTCATGCAAGTTCTTTTCCATAAGCACGTATGACTATATTCGGAATACATGCCTATGTTACATTGATGATTTGGAGCTAGTTCTGTGTCACCCTATGTTATTACTGTTACATGATGAACCGCATCCGACATAATTCTCCATCACTGATCCAATGCCTACGAGCTTTTCACATATTGTTCTTCGCTTATTTACTTTTCCGTTGTTATTGTTACAATCACTACAAAACCCAAAAATATTACTTTGCTACTGTTACCGTTACTTCCATATTACTTTGCTAGTAAATACTTTGCTGCAGATACTAAGTTATCCAGGTGTGGTTGAATTGACAACTCAACTGCTAATACTTGAGAATATTCTTTGGCTCCCCTTGTGTCGAATCAATAAATTTGGGTTGAATACTCTACCCTCGAAAACTATTGCGATCCTCTATTCTTGTGGGTTATCAGGTACTCTCTTCCACACACGGTATTTCAAATATTTGGATACTCCCCCTTTTGACTTCCCAACATCATTAGGCATGCCCATTGTGCATGGGAGTTGACTGGCCTTTTGACCTTGCTTCATCTGACCCTCGCGAGCTAAATTATCCCCGCAAACTAACCTCCAGCTGGAAACCGCAAAAATCAAACTTGGACCATTGGATCTACAATTTAAGGACTCATTTTGTTTACATGAATTTTGTAGGAATTCTATAGGAAGGGATTCTTGTAGGAAAATTTTCTTTCGAGCCCTTCGGTTTGTACAAATGGAGTCTTATTCCTATGTAGAATTGGTTTCTATCCTTCAAATTTCAAAGGAATAGAACACTAGTTAATACCTAATGAAAAATATTCTATCCTATGAACTGAATATGATCTCTTTTCCCGTAGGAATCGAGATTCATGTCATTTCATTTTCCATGACTTCCCCATTCATACAATATTTCTATTCCATAAACCAAAGGGGGGCAAGGGTTATCCATCTACCATCCATTTACTTTTTTAAATCACTTTGTGGGGAACAACAACCTTTTCTCTTAGAAGAATGTGGAACAATAACCAGCCCAGGGTTGGTTGCTGGTATGCAAAAACATGAGGCGGTCGATAACCTACGTTTCAAAGTTGACGGATCACATTTTGCTTTACAAATACTACCCACTGAGTGGTAGGTTTTCATGGCATACTTTTTCTTGCAGAGCTCGGCCTAGTATAATTTAGCCCAACTTTGAACCAGGTGCACATGGTAAGTAGTGTACGCATCGAGAGTTCCTAATTGGCGCTTATAGCGCCCGTCGGACTATTGGTGCTCACGCGAGTGCTATATGGTCCACGGACCACAAGACCTGTTGACCATAGATTGTTAACCACTGCCATTGACCGACCATTAACCGTTAACTTTTGGGAAAAAGATTACGAATTTGGAAAAAGATGAAAACAGTTTGTGACTTCAAAATAAATTCACAAATTGAAGAAGTTCATGAATTTGAAAAAAATCACAAATTTGAAAAAAAGTCATGGATTTGGGAAATGCTTGCGAATTCAAAATAGTTCATGAATTTAAGAAAGTTCATGAATTTAAAATATGTTCATGAATTTAAAAAATGTTCACAAATTTGATTTTTTGCGAATTAAGAAAATAACCAAAAAATAAAATAAAAAGTTTAAAACGAAAAATAAATAAATAACCAAAGAAAAACTGGTCAAACAAAACACAGAGAAGAACTAGCAAAAAAAACCTAAATAAACTAATTTTTTAGTGGGACCTAAATAAATTAGCTGGACGCATGTATATGCTTCCAAAAATCAGAGATCTTACATGGGCCAGTCCATATAATCGTGCGGGGGCGCCCTGTACCGTTTACAAAGTGAAACCGCGCAACAGGGCAGATCCTATTTGGGGCTTAAGCGCCCGTTCGCAAACGGGCGCCAGAAGGCATGTCTAATTGGGTTCGGGCCATCTTGCCTTTCTTTCTGTTTGTAAATAAAAAAGAAAGAGTAACTAGTTAACGAGTGCTTCTTCGGGAGCCTCGCAACGATCAGCGTCACTTGGCGTGCTCTCAGCCATTCGCCACGTGTCACGCTCTGGGCGCTCCCTCCGAATTTTATTTTTTTATTTTTTCACACGCGTATTGGATTTTTAAACGGTTTTTTTTCGGTTTTCCACCGGCCTTCCTTTGTTTTTTGGTTAATTTTTTTTGATTTTTTTGCGTGAATAAACGTGTTTTTTTCTTTTACGAGAGCCACGGTTTTGCTTCCGCGAGAGGCACGATTTTGCTTTCACGAGAGTCAAGGCCGTGCCTCTCGGAAACGAAAAAAAACATGCTTTCTATTTTTTTCTTCCGCGAGTGTCACGGCTTTGCTTCCGCGAGAGGCACGGGTATGCTTTCGCGAGAGTCGCGACCGTGCCTCTCGAAAACGGAAAAAAACACGTTTTCTGTTTTTTTTTTCCTTTCGCGAGAGTCACGTTTTTGTTTTCGCAAGAGGCACGGTTGTGCTTTAGCGAGAGACACGGCCGTGCCTCTGGCAAACGGAAAAGACGAGTTTTCTGTTTTTCTTTTCTTTCGCGAGAGTCGCGGTTTTGCTTCCGCGAGAGGCACGGTTGTGCTCTCGTGAGAGTCGCGGCCGTGCCTCTCGGAAACGAAAAAAAGATGCGTTATCTGCTTTTCTTTTCTTTCACGAGAGTCACGGTTTTGCTTCCACGAGAGGTACGGTTGTGCTTTCGCGAGAGTTACGGCCGTGCCTCCTCGGAAACGAAAAAAAGAAACACATTTTCGCTTTTTTTCCTTCCGCGAGAGTCACGGTTTTGCTTCCGTGAGAGGCACGGTTATGATTTCATAAGAGGCACGAGCGTGCCTCTTTCGGAAAGGAAAAAATCCGTTTTTTCCTGGTTCGGTTTATTTGTCCGTTTTTTCCGTGAAAAAAAGTTTGTCCAAACCTATCAACAGAGGATATAGTTTTGAAGATCTCGAGGCAAGGAATCCAACGGTGAAAGCGGTTCAAGATTTGGACGCATGGTTTGAGAGATAAAATATTTTGAATAAACGGATCTATGAAAAAAGGGAAAACTTTCAGGTTGCGACAAGTGGCGCGCTGCATGTGCACCACTTGTCCCGACCAGAGAAGTTGGAGTGATCTTTGCAACAAGTACTTCTTAACTAATGATTTCGCAAAAAAAGCATGCGCATCCAGTAGCATTTGAACCAAGGACCAGGAGGTTGTTCACCCCCTGTGCTAACCAACCCACGAGCCTCAACTCATGTGCTCTTCTTCACTCTTTTCTTCTTATGTCTTTTTCTTTTTCTTTTTTTTTTCGTTTTTCGTTTTTATTGAGAGCAGTTTTGTTCGGTTTTTTCTCTCCTTTTGTCATTTGAATGGTTTTTTTTTTCAAAATCGATGATTATTTTCCAAAACCAATGGATTTTTTTAATCGATGAACTCTTCTTTAAAATCGATGAACATTTTTCAAAATCGATGAACTTTTTATTCAAAATTGGTGAATGTTTTTCGGATTCGATGGACTTTATTCAAAATCGAGAATTGTTTTCAATTACGATGGACTGTTTTCAAATTGGATGATTTTTTTCAATTTCGATGAACTTTTTCAAATTTGATGATTTTTTTCATATTTGATGAACTCTTTTTTCAGATTTGTGAATTTATTTTGAAATTTCATGAACTTTTTTTCATTTTTGTGAAGTTTTCTCAAATTCACGAACTTTTTTCAATTTGTATGAATCTTTAATTTTTTTTGTTTTTTTCTTCAAACTTCGTTGTTTTAAAAAGTTTTTGAATTTCTTTTCAAAGTTTACATTTCTTTGCATATAATCTATATTACGTACTCCCTCCATCCGGAAATACTTGTTGGAGAAATTGATAAAAATGGATGTATCTAAAACTACATACATCCATTTCGCCGACAAGTATTTATGGACGGAGGGAGTATATAAAGTATATCTTAATGTTGTACTAGAAGAAGCTCAAGTAGGGCTCTTTTTCTTCAGCTTTTTTTCTCTTCATGTTGCTTTCTTTAGCCGGTACTGGGCCGGGCCGCTACATGCCCCTGCGAGTGCCCGCAGCTCCAATCGGTGCTCACAGCAATGAATAGGAGCTCCCGCGCAACAGACACCAAATAAGAATCGCGCTGGAACACGAGAGTTCCTAATTAGCGCCTTAAGCGCCCGAAGACTCACGCCGCTCGCGTGTGCCCCTGGTAGGCCGCAACCCATTAGTTAGCAACCACTGCTATTTTCGCTAGTTTCGCTAGACGTCGGCCGCTCGATCGCTAGGTCGCTACTTAGCCGGCTGTACACTCGCTTTGTCTAAAAAAAAGCCTATACACTGGTTCCCTTTTTTTCAGGTGAAAACTTGTATTACTCAATCATAAGAGTCTTACAATCACCAAGAGCGAAAGAAAAATCAACTTCCGGGCCAGACCCTAACCAAGTCATGGTTCTGCCCTCACCTCTAGCAAACTCGGTTAAAAAATCACTATTTGCTCAAAAAAAATCTAAACTATCATAACATTATTCTAAGTACGATTAACAATACAAGAATCATGAAGAGACAAAAGATGCCAATTTTCCTTGCTGGGAGAAGCGTAGATTGATATATCCTCTTCCTGGCATTGGATCAACTTGACAACAACTATGGAATCCATCTCAATTATGATAGGTAAGTCAGTTCTTCGTAGGGCGAAAGGGAGACCTTCCATGCACGCACACAATTCAGCTTCGAGAGCCTCAGGACATGAAAATAGCCCCCTACAAGATGAGAGTATGACCTTAGCCTTGTCATCTCTTATACATTGGTTCCTTGTGAGTGCGTTTGGAAAAATACTGCCCGTGTAAAAAACCCGGCTATGATTTTTCTATTAAGTTTGAAGATTCATGAAGTCAAAAAACTTTGTAAATTTGAAATGTTCATCAATCTAGGAAAAGTTCAAGAATTTGTTTATTTTTTAACTTGAAAGAGTCTGCGAGTCTGAAATATATTTACAAATTTGAAAATGTCGCACATTTGGTAAAATGTTTGTGAGTTTGAGAAATCTTTGCAATTTTTTTAGTGTCCACTAATTCGAAAAGAGTTCACAGATATGGAAGAAGTTTGTGAATTTGGAAAACATTGCTGAATTTGAAAAAGCTCACAAATCTGAAATTTTGTTCACAAATTTGAATTATGTCCATGAATTTTGAAAATAACTGTGACTATGAAAAAATGTTTCCAAATATGAGAAAATATTCGCTAATTCAAAGATTGTTCTCGGATTAATTTGTTTTGATGAATTTAAAAGTGTTCATGAATTTAAAAATGTTCACAATTACGAATTTTTTTGTGAATTTGAAAAATGCTACAAATTATAAAATAGAAAATAAGAAAAAAATAAAGAAAATTAAAAAAATATAAAAAAGAAAAGAAAACCAAACACGAAACTAAAAAAGCAGCAAGAAAACCATGCTAAAACGCGGTATGTCTCGTAAACTGAAAAGAAACGGAAAAAGAAAAGTAAAAGAGAAACATCGAGCTTTTCTTTCAGCCCACAGGCCGACACAAAACGGGCCCGTGTTCAAATCCAGAACAGCAGCAGTATTCCCCTAGACCAGTCTCCTACAGCACTAGGTTGTTCCATTCGCTTCCGGATCTTTCTGGACGCGCCACGCGCCGCCCCCGGCAACATCTCGAACCTTCTTCCTCCTCCTTTATACCACTCCCCTCTCCCTCACTCCGCTCCGCACTGCAGAATCCAATCCAGTCCAATCCATCGAGCTCTCGAAGTCGACTTGCGCCGTCCCATCCGAGTTCCCCACCCACAGCGAGGAACCAACCCGAGGAAGAAAGAAGCCATGGCCGAGCTGCTGTTCGCCCCTGCCGTGGCCGGCCTCGTCCACCTGCCGGAGGTGCTCGAGCGCCTCGCCGCCGCGGACGCCGACCACCGCGACCGCGCCCACCACCACGCCGCGCACGGGCACGGCCACGGCCACCCCGGCGCGCAGATTGGGGCCGGGGGCGTGGGCGGCGGCGCGCCAGTGGACATCGTGGAGACCCCCGGCGAGTACGCCTTCCTGCTCGACGTCCCCGGCCTCTCCAAGTCCGACATCCAGGTACGCGCGTGCGCCGCTCGGCCCCGTCCCCCGCATCTCTTGGTCCCAACTCGTCAACTCGGCCAGGGGTGGCGCGATTGACTGACGTCTGTGCCTGTGCGCGCTCTGAATGAACGAACAGGTGACTCTGGAGGAGGACAACGTGCTGGTGATGAAGAGCGCCAGCAACGGCGGCGCCAACGGGAAGCGGAAGCGGGAGGATGAGGAGGCGGACTGCCGCTACATCCGGCTGGAGCGCCGCGCGTCGCCGCGGTCGTTCGTGCGCAAGTTCCGGCTGCCCGAGGACGCGGACGCCGGCGCCGTGGCCGCGCGCTGCGAGAACGGCGTGCTCACCGTCACCGTCAAGAAGCAGCCGCCGCCCGAGAAGAAGACCAAGTCCGTCCAGGTCGCCATCGCCTGATCGTTCGAGCCTTCCCTCACGCCAGCTTTCGGTACCTCGTCGGCGTTTGTCAGCAGTGATCAGTTGTGGTCGTCTTTTCTACCAGAGTAGTGTGTCGTGTCTGGTAGATTTGGGATCTTCTCTTGTGGTCTCATGCTCTGTTCGTGGTCTGGCCGGGGATTAGTTGTGGTCGTCTTTTGTGAATCTTGCTGTTAATGGAACTATGGAGCACGAATTGTTAGCTGTCGGATCAACCTCTGTATCTATTCTAACCCCGCTTGATCGAATGCAGCCGCGTGCCTGGATTCAGTACCGGGATTTCATACGTTTTTCACGTAATCTTAGGGGAAAATAGAGTGAGAACTCTGTTTCGTTCCCTTCAGCAATCGACGACGGCACGATCTGTCAACCCCTCTCTGTGAGTTCCACGATCTATCAAATGAACTCTGTTCTCAAGTGTTATGATCTAAATAAATCCAAAACATAGTGAGTGAATCTTCAGTGTAGTAATTGAAACAAACTCAAAAGCAAATATGTTTTATATCAGGAGTAAAATGCACGGAACAGCAAGATTAAATGCATAGAAGCATTAATGCTTCACACCAGACCCAAGTCAATAGCAGTTGCTTCACCACAGATCCGAGCTAATGTGATAGTACTTCTATTCAAGGTGAGAGAGTAGTGTTCTTCTATTTAACGTGAGAAGAAAGATAGAACATGGCCATTAGTCATTCTTCGAACCTGAGCCAGAGCAAGGAATGGAGTAGAGCTTCACAGCCACCTGGAGTTGCTTTTGCAACGTTGTTCACATCCTAAGATATGAAAGCATCAAGATCTATTGGTCAAGTATGTGGATCTTTGTTAGTGACCAGACTAGCATACTCTCGCCGTATTCTAGTACAACATGACACTGCACACTCTCTGACCGTAACAAAACTAGCAGCATACTCTCCGACGTATTTTAGTGAAATGTGACACTGCACACACAGTAGTTTAGGTTCCTCCTTGAGGAACGAGGAGAGGTGGCCTCGTGCTCTCACGATCCTCTAGTTGCTGTTGACAGACATCTTTATTGTCGATGTGGGCGTGATAAAATTTGATATGCATTTCTTCTCAAGAACAACATGATGTTCAAAAGGTCCTAGCTCTATTCACAGGTGGTGAAGACGACGAGAGAATGTGAAGTGCTACATGCAAGTGTAGTATGAGTGTAGTTAGGTTGCGATCCTGCATCAATAAAACATCACCGGAGTGAATGTTGCAGAAGGCTTTGGAATAGGGATTAGATATAATTTGAAAATACAAACACAAGAACATTTATACTCGTATATTACATTTGATCATCTGAGGAAGCTCGATATGATTACTGAAAGCTCCCAAACAAAAAATGAATTTAGAAAATATTCACATATTTGAAAAAAATGTTCACAATTTTGAAAAATATTTCAGAAAGTGTTCGCAAGTCCACAAAATGTTCTTGAATTCAGAAAATGTTTGCAATTTCAAAAAATGTTCTCGAACTAAAAATCATGAATTCAAAAAATGGTCATAAATTTCGAAAAATGTTCATGGCCATAAAAAAATGTTGGCGAATTCGAAAAGGTCAGTGAGTTCAAAACTTCTTCAATTTTTTATAAATATCTTGAATTCAAAAATAGTTTTGAATTTTAAAAATAAATACAAATTTTGAAATCGTCACATATTTGAAAAAAAAATCAATTTGAATTCCTCTGTTTTTAAAAAGTTCATGAAACTCAAAATTGTTTGTGATTTTCAAAAAAATCATGAATTAGTTTTTGTCGTGTTTTGTGAATCTTGCTGTGAATGGAACGATGGAGCACGGATCGTTAGTTGTCGTATCTCTGCATGTATCTTCCAGTATATATTCAGAATCGTGCATTCTGCTCAGCTTGGTTCAGGATTCGTAGGTGTTCCATGTAATCTTGGCATGTTGTTTCGTTCACCTTTGAAGTGGGAACAAATATATCAACTCTTATGTGTCTTACGGTATCTCCAACGGCGACCTATAAATTTTCTTCCGCATCCATTCACAAATAGGGGGACCGGTCCACGAACACAGATATGGGAGGGATGCTGCCTGCATACATTTTACGAACAACCGGACGGAATTTGTTCAAAGTTGGCCGGATTTTCATAGAAATTGAATGAAGTTAATGCAAACATGACGGATTTTTATCAGATTTCAAACATTTAGAACAAAAAAAACCCGTCCCGACCCGACCGTAAACCTACCCTACGGCGGCGTCCGTCGTCCACGCCATTGCGTCTCCACCCCGTCTCCATGAGCACCGACGATAAGATCGATGAAGTGAAACTGCGCTCTCCGGCAAGGAAGAGTAGAACACGGGAGACGGACCGGCCCACATGGGACACAAGGCCCTGCCGCCTTTCGTTCCCTACTCATCCTTGGACAAGTCGACGCTTTGTCCGTCGCTGGTGGACGTGAGGTCCACGATGGAATGGTGGCACCCGCGCTATCGTCGTCCTACCAGGCCGCCTGATGGTTCGTCGGCGGCGCGTAGGAGGCGCAGCTGGCGTTGTTCTTGCCCACGATCGCCTATAGCTACGCCTCCGCGGTGGGCGCTTCTTGGCGAGCGGCGGCTTGAGCGCGGACGACCTCGTAGAGTGCATGCTGCTCCGCGATGAAGTTGGGGTTTGCCGTGGCCATGGCCGTCACGGCCTCCTCGCTCACGCGCTCGTCATTGATCCGGCCCTTCGCCAGCCAGTGCTTCTCTAGGAGGAGAAGGTTGTACCTCTGTCCCTCCTATGTCCGCTGGAATGCCGACATGGGCGCTGACACAGGCTGCTCCTCCGCCATGGCGGCGTTGTAGTGTGCGTGCGCCTGTTCCATGGTGAAGCCAACGTGCACAGGTGCGAGCTCTGGCACGGTGTCGTCGGAGCCCGTCTCCATCGCGGGGTCATCCTCATAGTCGGAGACCTCGGGCGAGCGGGTCGGCAGGCCGGTCTCGACCCGCCTGGCACGGTGGCACCCCCAGGCGGCCAGCTCGTGCTTCGTCTCCGTCGATAGGCTCTCCCATAGAGCGTTGCCACCTCCAGTCATGGCAGATGCGGTGGCAGGGAGGAGGTGTGGAGCGGCTGATGTTGTGGCGTGGAGTAGGCCGGGTGTGGCCGCTATTAAAGAACGCGTTCCGGTGAGGCCCGACGTCCAGGTGCGTCAATGCACTTTGTCGGAGTGGGTTTCTCGGCCGACGATCCTGCTTAATGGCGGCATACAGATGGACGGGGCATTGAACGGGCGTGGTAGATAGCCATCCTGTCCCTTCTAGCAAACGTGTCTCTGACATTGAATAGGTGCGGCCATCGGGGACGCGTCGTTGGCGGCGCCCTCGATCGGCGTGGCTCTTCAATGCCGGCGCCAGTGAGCGACTTCAATGGGGAGCAGCCGCTCTACAACTCATGAAATCGGGTAGCTGTCGCCGGGCGAGAACGCACGCGGGCGAGGGAGGACGGTTTTGGGTGGGACAGGGTGGTCAAAAGCGGGTGTATGTACTGTCCGGACGACCAAGCCCCCACACGTTTGTCTTCGGTTTGCGGCACAAAGTGCGTCTGGACTGCCTTTCAAACCGTTGCAGGACCGCATTGGACGGCGCAACATGCCCAGACCGCGCGGTCCGAAAATATGCGGGCGGTTTGAGGGTTGCCGTTGGAGATGCCCTTACTAGTTACTACCTATTTGAAGAAGTTCAAAACAGCCCAAAACAAAGGGCATCTGAAATGTATCATCTAAAGAAACTTGAATATTACCCTAAAGCTTTTAAAGCAGTACCTGGATGCTTACGTGCTCTTTATGACATGATTAAAATGCATAGAACTACCACGATTAAATTGAAATGCATACAATCAGTGCGGTTGTTGCTTCACATCAGATCGAAATTAATGTGAATGTGCTCCTACGGCATGATTAAAATTGTATGGAACCACCACGATTAAATAAAAATGCATAAAGGCAACATGGTTGTTGCTTTATATCAAATCCGAGTTGGGAGCGGTTAAAGGTCACTTGACTGAAAACATAATTCGGGCAGTTGGATCAGTCAACTGACCACAAACCTGTGCCGTTTTGATAGAGTTGAGATCCGACTCGAAGCGTGTACAAAAGCAAATCGACTGTTTGGCAAATCCATTAACAACGAATCTAGCAACTCCAATAGCAAGAGTGTCCAAACAGTGCTTTTTGATTGTGAAAATACATACGAACGGGAAAAACATAGAAAACCGAAGGGAAAAGGGAAGGTTATGGGGTAACACATACAAACAGGAAGCAAGTTATGTGCAAGTTTGGACACTCTTTACAAACAGGAAAATACACATATAAACAAGGAGCAAGTTATGTGCAAGTTTGGACACTCTTCACAAACAGGAAAATACATACTACTTCAGATATATTGCATACACAAAAATACCTAAAAACCCCAACTTAAAGGAAAAAAAAGGGAAACATATACAAGCAGGAAAAACATAGAAAAACAAAGGGAAAAAGGGATGGGCTGGGTGGTACACATAATGGGCTTCAACCTAGTAGCAAATTGCCTGGCCCAAATATATGGTCAGTAAAAAAACATTAGCCCAAACCAACTCACAAAACTGCCCATAAAAAAACACAACACGAATCTCAGAGCTAGAATCAACGATCATAAAATCGACTACCCAAATTCAAAATTCAGGCAACTTACATGTAGCTAAAGTGATCCTAGTTAATAATGTGATGGTACCTCCTATTTAAACATAGAAATTAGTGCTTCATTCAATTGTGAGAAGAGAAATGGAACATGGGCATTATTCATAAAAGAAGTCATTCTTCAAACCATAGCCAAGCCGGAAGTAGAGTCCAACGCTTCACACTTAGTTGGGAACTTGGAATTGCTTTTACAATGTTATCGATCTTTATGTTATGACTTGGAAGCATCAGGATTTACGAGTGCACATCCACTCAGGTTCGTACTAGCATACCCTCACCATACTTCAATGCCACATGACTGTGCACAGTAGGTTTGGGTCTCTCGAGAGAGGTGGCCTCCCGGTCTAATGTGCAGCGACTGCCTGCTAGGCTATTTTACAATAGTGGGAACCTTAACTCCAAAGGTCAGTATAGAGCAAAAGACGCTTATGATGCATAGTTCACTAGAAGAATTCATCAACCTCACTTGGTGGAAATACGGAAAACAAGGAGATCAAGTTGTACATGTGGCTGTCATTGCCAAATAGAAACTGGACGGCTGATTGGTTGGATAAACGAGGATGGCTTTGCAATAGTTTGCACCTTTGGTGATCGGGCTCCTGAAACGACATTGCACATCCTACTGGGCTACATCTACTCGAAGGAGGTATGGATTAAGGCGCATTGCATTCACCCGCAAAAGGCTGATATTTCTTTGGGGGCCAGAGTGTTAAATCGTGGTGGCGTAAGCTCAACTCAAGTGGACCAAAATAGCCGAGAAGTAAGTAGCTGACATTTGTGGTCTACATGGCATGGCACTTGCGGAAAAAACAGAACAAACATCTCCTCCAGCAAAAGCCGATTCAACAGTAGGCCTTTGACCGATATTTTGGCCTCTTAGGAGGGACATTTAGGGAGTAGTTCATTTGGTGTTGTGCTGACTAGACATGTTTCCGATCTCGTGGTCTTCTCACCGATCCTTTCTGTAATCCTTTCTTGACTGTACATTTTTCCCTTTCTAGTACTCCCTCCGTTCCTAAATATAAGTCTTTTTAGAGATTTCAGTATGAACTACATACGGATGTATTATAGACATATTTTGGAGGAGTGTAGATTGACTTATTTTGCTCCGTATGTAATCCATATTGAAATCTCTAAAAACACTTATATTTAGGAACGAAGGGAGTATAAGGCAAAGTAGTAATTATTGTAGAAGATCCAACATTTTCTGGAACAAAATAGGCGGACAGTACTACTCTGTACTAGTAGTCAAGTAAAAATCACTTGTAGAAGTCATGAGTATCAACATTTCTAAAATATGTTGTTTTTCTCCACACCTATTTAGATAGTACTTTGCGATTAACTTAATTAACCAAACAATAGCTCATCTCTCTCTCTCTCTCTCTTTCTCTCTCTCTCTCTCTCCACCAACATGATCTATCAGCTCCTCTCTGTGTCTTTTTCTACCACTGTCCTCTGTGGCTTATGTTGGCCAGCCACCAAATGAAGAACAAATTGCTATATTAACTGTGATCATCAAAATAAACTCAACCAAAGCACATCTTAATTATGAGCACATAAAGAAAATTAACACAATTATACGGGAGATCTCATGACAGTAAATGCATCCCCACCCCTTATGGCAGGAATAAAATGTATGGAGGCAGATAGGTGGTTGCATCACATCACATCAAAGGTTAATGTAATGATACTCCTGGGGGGGGGGGTATATCTACCCCTATTTAAACACGAGAAGAGATATGGGACATGAACACTATTCATAGTGTTTCTTCGCGCCTAAGCTTAACAAGGAGTAGAGGTCAGTGATGGCTAGCATACATAATTGGAATTGCTTTTGCAATGTCGTCAAAGCCAAACGACATCCTTGGACTTGAAAGTATCATAATTAACGACTACATCGACTCAACTTTCTACACAGAGTAGCGTATCTATGATGGTCAGCTAGAGATAGTCACTTTGGCAACCATGTGTTAGCCATCAAACCAGAATTTTTTTGATCAAACCAGAATATTGAGAGCGGTGCATTGCCGCTTTCTCCACCAAACACAAGGACTGTACTTTTGGGAGAGGGGCCTCCTCGGGTGGCTACTGGCCGAATCTTTTCCTCACCCTCAATTGTGAGAGATCATTGTTGGTGTCTCTGCAAGTGTGGAGACAATCGGGGATTATTCTCAAGAATGACACAATATGTTGTGCTAGTTGCAAACCCTAGGTCCAACTTCGGAATGGCTCTGCATCCGACATTTTTGTACAACATGTGCATACACATGGGGAAACAGAGAGTTGGATGGTGCTGGTAATGCGTCAGACACATGTTGTACTAAAATCGTCGTATGTATGGCACAACTCCTCCAACTGTTGTTGGAAATATGCCCTGGAGGCAATAATAAAATGATTATTATTATATTTCCTTGTTCATGATAATCGTTTATTATCCATGCTAGAATTGTATTGATAGGAAACTCAGATACATGTGTGGATACATAGACAGCACCATGTCCCTAGTAAGCCTCTAG
The DNA here is from genome assembly GCF_002162155.2 of Triticum dicoccoides. NCBI lineage: Eukaryota > Viridiplantae > Streptophyta > Magnoliopsida > Poales > Poaceae > Triticum > Triticum dicoccoides. The sequence goes on from NC_041390.1 coordinate 585,270,361, forward strand.
TTGACTAGCTCGTTGATCAATAGATGGTTACGGTTTCCTGACCATGGACATTGGATGTCGTTGATAACGGGATCACATCATTAGGAGAATGATGTGATGGACAAGACCCAATCCTAAGCATAGCACTAGATCGTGTAGTTCGTATGCTAAAGCTTTTCTAATGTCAAGTATCATTTCCTTAGACCATGAGATTGTGCAACTCCCGGATACCGTAGGAGTGCTTTGGGTGTGCCAAACGTCACAACGCAACTGGGTGGCTATAAAGGTACACTACGGGTATCTCCGAAAGTGTCTGTTGGGTTGGCACGAATCGAGACTGGGATTTGTCACTCCGTGTGACGGAGAGGTGTCTCTGGGCCCACTCGGTAGGACATCATCATAATGTGCAGAATGTGATCAAGGAGTTGATGACGGGATGATGTGTTACGGAACGAGTAAAGAGACTTGCCGGTAACGAGATTGAACAAGGTATCGGGATACCGACGATCGAATCTCGGGCAAGTATCGTACCGATAGACAAAGGGAATTGTATACGGGATTGATTAAGTCCTTGACATCGTGGTTCATCCGATGAGATCATCGTGGAACATGTAGGAGCCAACATGGGTATCCAGATCCCGCTGTTGGTTATTGACCGAAGAACGTCTCGGTCATGTCTGCATGGTTCCCGAACCTGTAGGGTCTACACACTTAAGGTTCGATGACGCTAGGGTTATAAAGGAAGTTTGTATGTGGTTACCGAATGTTGTTCGGAGTCCCGGATGAGATCCCGGACGCCACGAGGAGTTCCGGAATGGTCCAGAGGTAAAGATTTATATATGGGAAGTCCTGTTTTGGTCACCGGAAAGGTTTCGAGGTTTATCGGTAATGTACCGGGACCACCGGGAGGGTCTCGGGGGTCCACCAAGTGGGGCCACCAACCCCGGAGGCTTGCGTGGGCTAAGTGTGGGAGGGGACCAGCCCCAGGTGGGCTGGTGCGCCCCCCCACAAGGGCCCAAGGCGCCTAAGAGGTGGAAAGGGGGCAAACCCTAAGGGGGTATGGGCCTTAGGGCCCATCTTGGTGCGCCTCCCTCTCCCCTCCCCTCTTGGCCGCCTACCCTTTCCCATCTAGGGCTGCCGCCCCCCTAGGGGTGGGAACCCTAGAGGGGGCGCACCCTCCTCCCTCTCCCCTATATGTAGTGAGGCCTAGGGCTGCCCATGACACGTGATTAGATCTCTCTCATTGGTGCAGCCCTCCCTCTCTTTCTCCTCATATCTCGCGGTGCTTGGCGAAGCCCTGCAGGATAGCCAGGCTCCTCCATCACCACCACGCCGTTGTGCTGCTGCTGGATAGAGACTTCCTCAACCTCTCCCTCTCTCCTTGCTGGATCAAGGCATGGGAGACGTCACCGGGCTGTACGTGTGTTGAACGCGGAGGTGCCGTCCGTTCGGCACTAGGATCTCCGGTGATTTGGATCACGACGAGTACGACTCCTTCAACCCCGTTCACTTGAACGCTTCCGCTTAGCGATCTACAAGGGTATGTAGATGCACTCTCCTTCCCCTCGTTGCTGGTTTCTCCATAGATAGATCTTGGTGATACGTAGGAAAATTTTGAATTTCTGCTACGTTCCCCAACAGTGGCATCATGAGCTAGGTCTATTGCGTAGATTCTATGCACGAGTAGAACACAAAGTAGTTGTGGGCGTCGATATTGTCAATTATCTTGCCGTTACTAGTCTTATCTTGATTCGGCGGCATCGTGGGATGAAGCGGCCCGGACCAACCTTACACGTACGCTTACGTGAGACCGGTTCCACCGACAAACATGCACTAGTTGCATAAGGTGGCTGGCAGGTGTCTGTCTCTCCCACTTTAGTCGGATCGGATTCGATGAAAAGGGTCCTTATGAAGGGTAAATAGCAATTGGCATATCACGTTGTGGTCTTTGCGTAGGTAAGAAACGTTTTTGCTAGAAACCCATAGCAGCCACGTAAAACATGCAAACAACAATTAGAGGACGTCTAACTTGTTTTTGCAGGGTATGCTATGTGATGTGATATGGCCAAAGGATGTGATGAATGATATATGTGATGTATGAGATTGATCATGTTCTTGTAATAGGAATCACGACTTGCATGTCGATGAGTATGACAACCGGCAGGAGCCATAGGAGTTGTCTTAATTTATTTATGACCTGCGTGTCAACATAAACGTCATGTAATTACTTTACTTTATTGCTAACCGTTAGCTGTAGTAGTAGAAGTAATAGATGACGTGACAACTTCAAGAAGACACGATGATAGAGATCATGATGATGGAGATCATGGTGTCATGCCGGTGACAAGATGATCATGGAGCCCCAAGATGGAGATCAAAGGAGCTATATGATATTGGCCATATCATGTCACTATTATTTGATTGCATGTGATGTTTATCATGTTTATACATCTTATTTGCTTAGAACGACGGTAGTAAATAAGATGATCCCTCATAATAATTTCAAGAAAGTGTTCCCCCTAACTGTGCACCGTTGCGACAGTTCGTTGTTTCAATGCACCACGTGATGATCGGGTGTCAGATTCTAACGTTCACATACAACGGGTGTAAGACAGATTTACACATGCAAACACTTAGGTTGACTTGACGAGCCTAGCATGTGTATAGACATGGCCTTGGAACACAGAAGACCGAAAGGTCGAGCATGAGTCGTATAGAAGATACGATCAACATGAAGATGTTCACCGACGTTGACTAGTCCGTCTCACGTGATGATCGGACACGGCCTAGTTGACTCGGATCATGTAATCACTTAGATGACTAGAGGGATGTCTATCTGAGTGGGAGTTCATAAGATGAACTTGTTTATCCTGAACATAGTCAAAAAGGATTTTGCAAATTATGTCGTAGCTCGCGCTTTAGTTCTACTATTTAGATATGTTCCTAGAGAAAAATTAGTTGAAAGTTGATAGTAGCAATTATGCAGACTAGGTCCGTAAACTGAGGATTGTCCTCATTGCTTCTTAGAAGGCTTATGTCCTTAATGCACCGCTCAGTGTGCTGAACCTCGAACGTTGTCTGTGGATGTTGCGAACATCTGACATACACGTTTTGATAACTACGTGATAGTTCAGTTAAACGGTTTAGAGTTGAGGCACCGAAGACGTTTTGAAATGTCGCGAAACATATGAGATGTTTTGAGGGCTGAAATTGGGATTTCAGGCTCGTGCCCACGTCAAGAGGTATAAGACCTCCGACGATTTTCTTAGCCTGCAAACTAAGGGAGAAAAGCTCAATTGTTGAGCTTGTGCTCAGATTGTCTGAGTACAACAATTATTTGAATCGAGTGGGAGTTGATCTTCCAGATGAGATAGTGATGTTTTCTCCGAAGTCATTACCACCAAGCTGCTAGAGCTTCATGATGAACTATAATACATCAGGGACATATATGATGATCCTTGAGATATTCGCGATGTTTGACACCACAAAGTAGAAATCAGGAAGGAGCATCAATTGTTGATGGTTGGTGAAACCACTAGTTTCAAGAAGGGCAAGGGCAAGAAGGGATACTTCATGAAACGGAAAATCAGCTGCTGCTCTAGTGAAGAAACCCAAGGTTGAACCCAAACCCGAGACTAAGTGCTTCTGTAATAAGGGGAACAGCCACTGGAGCAGAATTACCCTAGATACTTGGTAAATTAGAAGGCTGGCAAGGTCGATAGAAGTATATTGGATATACATTGTGTTGATGTGTACTTTACTAGTACTCCTAGTAGCACCAGGGTATCAGATACCGGTTCAGTTGCTAAGTGTTAGTAACTCGAAATAAAAGCTACGGAATAAACGGAGACTAGCTAAAGGTGAGCTGACGATATGTGTTGGAAGTGTTTCCAATGTTGATATGATCAAGCATCGCACGCTCCCTCTACCATCGAGATTGGTGTTAAACCTAAATAATTGTTATTTGGTGTTTGTGTTGAGCATAGACGTGATTGGATTATGTCTATCGCAATACAGTTATTCATTTAAGGAGAATAATGGCTACTCTGTTTATTTGGATAATACCTTCAATGGTCTTGCACCTAAAATGAATGGTTTATTGAATCTCGATCGTAGTGATACACATGTTCATGCCAAAAGATAGTAATGATAGTACCACATACTTGTGGCACTGCCACTCAAGTCATATCGGTATAAAACGCATGAAGAGGCTCCATGTTGATGGATCTTTGGGCTCACTCATTTTTGAAAAGTTTGAGACATGCGAACCATGTCTATTGGTGTATTTGCATGAAGAAAACTCCATGCAAATGGACCGTTTAGACTCACTTGGTTTTGAATCACTTGAGACATGCAAATCATACCACTTGGGCAAGATGACTGAAAGCCTCGTTTTCAGTAAAATGGAACCAGAAAGCAACTTGTTGGAAGTAATACATCTTGATGTGTGCAGTCCAATGAGTGCTGAGGCGTGTAGTGGATATCGTTATGTTCTTACTTCACAGATGATTTGAGTAGATGTTGAGTATATTTACTTGATGAATCACGGGTCTGAATTATTGAAAGGTTCAAGTAATTTCAGGGTGAAGTTGAAAGATTGTCGTGACAAGAGGATGAGGTATCTATGATATGATCATAGAGATGAATATCTGAATTACGAGTTTGGCACAGAATTAAGACATTGTGAAAATTGTTTCACAACTAATACAACCTGGAACACCATAGTGTGATGGTGTGTCCGAACATCATAACTGCACCCTATTGGATATGATGCATACCATGATGTCTCTTATCAAATTACCACGATAGTTTATGGGTTAGGCATTAGAGACAACCACATTCACTTTAAATAGGGCACCACGTAATTCCGATGAGATGACACCGTATGGTTTACAGAAACCTAAGCTGTCATTTCTTAAAAAAAGTTTGGGGCTGCGACGCTTATGTGAAAAAGTTTCAGGCTGATAAGCTCGAACCCAAAGCGGATAAATGCATCTTCGTAGGACACCCAAAACAGTTGGGTATACCTCCTATATCAGATCCGAAAGCAATAAGGGATTGTTTCTAGAATCGGGTCCTTTCTCGAGGAAAAGTTTCTCTCGAAAGAATTGAGTGGGAGGATGGTGGAGACTTGATGAGGTTATTGAACCGTCACTTCAACTAGTGTATAGCAGGGCACAAAGAGTTGTGCCTGTGGCACCTACACCAATTGAAGTGGAAGCTTATGATAGTGATCATGAAACTTCAGATCAAGTCACTCCCAAACCTTGTAGGACGACAAGGATGCGTACTACTTCAAAGTGGTACGTAATCCTGTCTTAGAAGTCATGTTGCTAGACAATAATGAACCTACGAGCTATGGAGAAGCGATGGTGGGCCTGGATTCCGATAAATGGCTCGAGGCCATAAAATCCGAGAGAGGATCCATGTATGGAAACAAAGTGTAGACTTTGACACAACAGCTCGATGGTCGTGAGGCTGTTGAGTATAGATGGATTTTAAAAGGAAGACGAACAATGATGGTAAATGTCACCATTAAGAAAGCTCGACTTGTCATTAAGATGTTTTCTGACAAGTTCAAGGAGTTGACTACGATGAGACTTTCTCACTCGTAGCGATGCTAAGAGTCTGTTGAAATTATATTAGCGATTACTATATTATTTATGAAATCTTGCAGATAGGATGTCAAAACATTGTTTCCTCGACGATTTTCTTGAGGAAAGGTTGTATGTGATACAACCGGAAGGTTTTGTCAATCCTGAAAGATGCTAATAAGTATGCAAAGCTCCAGCAATCCTTCTGAGGACTGGAGTAAGCATCTTGGAGTTGGAATGTATGCTTTGATGAGATGATCAAAGTTTTGGGTGTATACAAAGTTTATGAGAAACTTGTATTTCCAAAGAAGTGAGTGGGAGCACTATAGAATTTCTGATGAATATATGTTGTTGACATATTGTTGATCAGAAATGACGTAGATTTTCTGGAAAGCATATAGGGTTATTTGAAAAGTGTTTTTCAATGGAAAGCCTGGATTAAGCTACTTGAGCATTGAGCATCAAGATCTATAAGGATAGATCAAAACGCTTAATGGTACTTTCAAATGAGCACATACCTTGACATGATCTTGAAGGTGTTCAAGATGGATCAGTCAAAGAAGGAGTTCTTGCCTGAGTTGTAAGGTATGAAGTTAAGACTTAAAGTTCGACCACGGCAGGATAGAGAGAAAGGACGAAGGTCGTCCCCTATGCTTAAGACGTAGGCTCTACAGTATGCTATGCTGTGTACCACACCTGAAGTGTGCCTTGCCATGAGTCAGTCAAGGGGTACAAGAGTGATCCAAGAATGGATCACAGGACAGCGGTCAAAGTTATCCTTAGTAACTAGTGGACTAAGGAATTTTCTCGATTATGGAGGTGGTAAAAGAGTTCGTCGTAAAGGGTTACGTCGATGCAAGCTTAACACCTATCCGGATAGCTCTGAGTAGAGATACCGGATACATATAATGGAGCAACAATTTAGAATAGCTCCAAGTAGAACAGTTATTTGGAATAGCTCCAAATAGAACGTGGTAGCTGCATCTAGGAGATGACATAGAGATTTGTAAAGCACACACGGATCTGAAAGGTTCAGACCCGTTGACTAAAACCTCTCTCACAAGCAACATGATCAAACCCAGAACTCATTGAGTGCTAATCACATAGTGATGTGAACTAGATTATTGACTCTAGTAAACTCTTTGGATGTTGGTTACATGGCGATGTGACCTGTGAGTGTTAATCACATGGCGATGTGAACTAGATTATTGACTCTAGTGCAAGTGGGAGACTGTTGGAAATATGCCCTAGAGGCAATAATAAAATGATTATTATTATATTTCCTTGTTCATGATAATCGTTTATTATCCATGCTAGAATTGTATTGATAGGAAACTCAGATACATGTGTGGATACATAGACAACACCATGTCCCTAGTAAGCCTCTAGTTGACTAGCTCGTTGATCAATAGATGGTTACGGTTTCCTGACCATGGACATTGGATGTCGTTGATAACGGGATCACATCATTAGGAGAATGATGTGCTGGACAAGACCCAATCCTAAGCATAGCACTAGATCGTGTAGTTCGTATGCTAAAGCTTTTCTAATGTCAAGTATCATTTCCTTAGACCATGAGATTGTGCAACTCCCGGATACCGTAGGAGTGCTTTGGGTGTGCCAAACGTCACAACGTAACTGGGTGGCTATAAAGGTACACTACGGGTATCTCCGAAAGTGTCTGTTGGGTTGGCACGAATTGAGACTGGGATTTGTCACTCCGTGTGACGGAGAGGTGTCTCTGGGCCCACTCGGTAGGACATCATCATAATGTGCACAATGTGATCAAGGAGTTGATCACAGGATGATGTGTTACGGAACGAGTAAAGAGACTTGCCGGTAACGAGATTGAACAAGGTATCGGGATACCGACGATCGAATCTCGGGCAAGTATCGTACCGATAGACAAAGGGAATTGTATACGGGATTGATTAAGTCCTTGACATCGTGGTTCATCCGATGAGATCATCGTGTAACATGTAGGAGCCAACATGGGTATCCAGATCCCGCTGTTGGTTATTGACCGGAGAACGTCTCGGTCATGTCTGCATGGTTCCCGAACCCGTAGGGTCTACACACTTAAGGTTCGATGACGCTAGGGTTATAAAGGAAGTTTGTATGTGGTTACCGAATGTTGTTCGGAGTCCCGGATGAGATCCCGGACGTCACGAGGAGTTCCGGAATGGTTCGGAGGTAAAGATTTATATATGAGAAGTCCTGTTTTGGTCACCGGAAAGGTTTCGGGGTTTATCGGTAATGTACCGGGACCACCGGGAGGGTCCCGGGGGTCCACCAAGTGGGGCCACCAACCCCGGAGGCTTGATTGGGCTAAGTGTGGGAGGGGACCAGCCCCAGGTGGGCTGGTGCGCCCCCTCACAAGGGCCCAAGGCGCCTAAGAGGTGGAAAGGGGGCAAACCCTAAGGGGGTATGGGCCTTAGGGCCCATCTTGGTGCGCCTCCCTCTCCCCTCCCCTCTTGGCCGCCTCCCCTTTCGCATCTAGGGCTGCCGCCCCCTAGGGGTGGGAACCCTAGAGGGGGCGCACCCTCCTCCCTCTCCCCTATATATAGTGAGGCCTAGGGGCTGCCCATGACACGTGATTAGATCTCTCTCATTGGTGCAGCCCTCCCTCTCTTTCTCCTCATATCCCGCGGTGCTTGGCGAAGCCCTGCAGGATAGCCAGGCTCCTCCATCACCACCACGCCGTTGTGCTGCTGCTGGATGGAGACTTCCTCAACCTCTCCCTCTCTCCTTGCTGGATCAAGGCATGGGAAACGTCACCGGGCTGCACGTGTGTTGAACGCGGAGGTGCCGTCCGTTCGGCACTAGGATCTCTGGTGATTTGGATCACGACGAGTACGACTCCTTCAACCCCGTTCACTTGAATGCTTCTGCTTAGCGATCTACAAGGGTATGTAGATGCACTCTCCTTCCCCTCGTTGCTTGTTTCTCCATAGATAGATCTTGGTGATACGTAGGAAAATTTTGAATTTCTGCTACGTTCCCCAACAACTGTATCTGCCAAGAAAATGCAGCCACCAAAATAAAATCAAAACAATTATGTATGGATGTACACAGGGGCGTAGCCAGGAAAAAAGTCATCGGTGTCAACACGAACAAGTAGCACTAATATGTATCCCCTAAAAAAGCAGCAATAATATATGGCTAAAAATGCTTAACTCGTATTAACTAACATGTCTAAAATGTTTTTACTAACCTCACACAAATACGAAATCATGGTTGCCAATATATCACAACAAAATAAGCTCTGATTACGAAAGTAGTTACCTCTCTATATTTTCCCTCTACGATCTTTCATCTTCAAAAAGTAATCTATTGCATCCTTACATGGAGATGAATATAGTAGTCTTTGCTCCAAGAAGCACATGATATAGTGGTTCATGAAATCATCACTAATGTGATTATGTTGAACATTCTTCACTATTTTCATTCTAGAGAAACACATTTCCTCTGATGCAGTGGCGACGGGAGCACTAACACTAGCTTCAGGAGCTGATAGACCAAAGGAAATGCAAGGTGCTTATTTGTACTAACCAATAGAATTTGTATTTAAATCATTAGCTCACCTCCCCCCAATACGACATGATGTAACAACTCCTCCATGTGTCATTTCTACCTCCTGCTTCCTTTGGTCAGGAAACTGATGCAAAGGCTATCTTAATTGTCATCACCTAAAGAAGTCCAAGGCAAGGCCATCTTAACAGTAGCCATCTAAAGAAACTTTAATAAATGATCAGGGAGATCTCAGGACGGTAGATGCCCATTTACTCCTTATGTCATTATTAAGAGTAGCAAGTTGCATGTTTCTTGCACCTGAGAGTAAGTGCAACTGGATATCGACATGCCACATTATAATACACAAACATGTAAATTTGAGTCACATATGCATGAAATATAAGGTGTAGGTTTATCCCATTGATAATCAAATTATAGCTCCAAAATATTCAATGAAAGCGTTAGAAGATGATGCTATAGCTTTTACCCGGAACAAAAAGATAAATAAAATAAAATACCAATTCCTTGGAAGTAAAAAGGTAGGGATAATTGAAGAATATGAGAGCCTAGAACAAATGATAAGTGTTTTGTTCATATAGTCCAAATTAATAATACAAAACAAAAATGAATGTCAATCCTTTTAAAAGATAAAGCTGGATAATTAACTATGAAAGAGTCTAGAACAAAGGAGATATATCATATCATTGTTTTGAGGTTTGTGCATATTATAGTTGTGCTTAAGTTCAAGTATGAAATCTTCTGGATAGTACATGCCACATAATTTGGTGTAATGAAGAGAATATTCAACAGCCAACATTACTCAGATTTGCCACTTCTCAACCATTGAATCAGTTTCATCCAACTACCAATAATTACATATAGTGATATAGATGCATAGAGGCATAATGGTTGTTCTGTCACATCACACCAAAGCTAACATAATAGTTCTCCAATTTAAAGGTGAGAAAAAAATACCCCTATTTAAACATGAGAAGATAGATGGAACCTATTCAAAGAAGCCATTCTTTATACGCGAGCCAAACAAGGAGTAGAGGGTAGGACTCGCATAGATAATGTATACGCACTTACACTTTGTAGGAATTTCTTTTGCACTGTCCAAGCCCATTGACATCCTAGGAGTTGGAAGCATCAGGATTGATTACTACATTGACTCAAGTTTGTACACAGAGAAGCATCACTAAGCTGGTCAGCTAAAGATGGACTCTTTGGCAAAAATGTGATGCTCTTTGAAATACTTTAGAACGTGCTCCAGACGTTGAAGCTCTGCTGGTCGGAGAGGTGGCACCTGCTGTCATGAGCCCTCATGTGGTCACTGGCTAGACCCTCCTTGCCATCGTGGCCTGGACGAGTGCGGTGCCATCGGTCCTCCTTCTTGAGAATGGCACATCGTAAGCAATAAGAGGACACCATGTACAGTGTGGCGGTGTTTACGCATGGCGGAACCATTTTGTTGGTGGACGTATGGACAGACATAGGATGATGTTCCTCGCCCAAAAGAAAAAGACACGGGATGTGATATGCCTACTTATTGAAAAGGGGAATTAAGATTTTCATACTCTGATACCCAATCTGTTTGTACGGCAAGAATTTTCTTGTCAAATATTCGTTCGACAAAGTTTCAACACATGATGGTTTTGAAAAATCCATCCAATCCATCGATCTTTCAAGTCTGAGTCGCACCGTCCCTTACTAGTTCCCACCCACGCAGTGAGGAACCAATCAAGGAACAAGAAGGAGAAGCAATGGTTGAGCTGCTATTTGCCCCTGCCGTGGCCGGCCTCGTCCACCCGTCGGAAGTGCTTGAGCGCCTCGCCGTGGCGGACACCCACCACCGAGACCACGCCTGCCACCATGCTGCGCACGGTCAAGGGCACGATCACCCCCGGGCAAATTGGGGGCAGCGGCACGCCCGTGGACATCATGGAGACCACCGGCGAGTACGCCTTCGTGCTCGACGTCCCCGGCCTCTCCAATTCCGACATCTAGGTACATGCGTGTGCTGCTCGGCCCCGTTCCCCGCATTTCTTCTCTTGGACCAAACTCGGCCAGGGGTGGCACAGGTGACTAATGTCTATGGGCGCTCTGAATGGACAGGTGACTTTGGAGGAAGACAACATGCTGGTGATGAAGAGCGCCAGCAACGGCGGCGCCAACGGGAAGCGGAAGCGGGAGGAGGAGGAGGGGGACTGCCGCTACATCCGGCTGGAGCGCCGCGCGTCACCGCGGTCGTTTGTGCGCAAGTTCCAGCTGCCGAAGGACGCAGACGCGGGCACCGTGGCCGCGCGCTGCGAGAACGGCGTGCTCACCGTCACCGTCAAGAAGCAGCCGCCACCCAAGAAGAAGACCAAGTCCGTCTAGGTCGCCATCGCCTGATTGTTCGAGCCTTCCTTCAGTCGCGTGTACCTTCGGTATCTCGTCGGCGTTTGTCGTCAATGATCATTCTAGCAGTCGAGTAGTGTAGCGAGTCTGGTAGATTTGGGTGTTCTCTTGTGGTCTCGTGCTCTGTTCGTGATCTGGCCGGAGATAGTTGTGGTCATCTTTTGTGAATCTTGCTGTTAATGGAACTATGGAGCACGAATTGTTAGCTGTCGGATCAACCTCTGTATCTATTCTAACCCCGCTTGATCGAATGCAGCCGCGTGCCTGGATTCAGTACCAGGATTTTATACGTTTTTCACGTAATCTTAGGGGAAAATAGAGTGAGAACTCTGTTTCGTTCCCTTGAGCAATCGACAACGGCACGATCTGTCAACCCCTCTCCGTGAGTTCCACGATCTATCAAATTAACTCTGTTCTCAAGTGTCATGATCTAAATAAATCCAAAACTCAGTGAGTGAATCTTTAGTGTAGTAATTGAAACAAACTCAAAAGCAAATATGATTTATAAGGGAGCACAAGACGTCATGGATACCCATGCCCTCCTTATATCAGGATTACTTGCATTTTCACGGAACAACAAGATAAATGCATAGAAGCATTAATGCTTCACAGCAGGCCCAAGTTAATAGCAATTGCTTCACCACAGATCCGAGCTAATGTAATAGTTTCTTTTATTCAAGGGTGAGAGAGTAGTGTGCTTCTATTTAACGCAAGAAGAAAGATAGAACATGGCCATTAGTCATTCTTCGAACCTGAGCCAGAGGAAGGAATAGAGTAGTGAGCCAGAGCAAGGAATAGAGTAGAGCTTCACAGCCACCTAGAGTTGCTTTTGCAACGTTGTTCACATCCTAGGATTTGGATGCATCAGGATCTATTGGTCAAGTTCGTTAAAGAAATGAAGCGGGCACTGCGAGCTAAAGTTCGCATGATAACACTCAATTCTTCCACATGATTGCGAATGGCATACATCGAAAGAATATAATTTTTCAGCTCAAACAAGACAAGGGGACGATTTTAGGACAGGAAAATTTAAAATTATACATCACCAACTACTATAAGCAGTTGTTTGGGCCTTAGAGGATAATATCGTATCTTTGGATGAGTCAAGGGTTGAGGATGTTGAAGGAAATATGCCCTAGAGGCAATGATAAAGTTATTATTTATTTCCTCATATATCATGATAAATGTTTATTATTCATGCTAGAATTGTATTAACCGGAAACATAATACATGTGTGAATATATAAACAAACAAAGTGTCACTAGTATGCCTCTACTTGACTAGCTCGTTAATCAAAGATGGTTATGTTTCCTAACCATGAACAAAGAGTTGTTATTTGATTAACGAGGTCACATCATTAGTTGAATGATCTGATTGACATGACCCATTCCATTAGCTTAGCACCCGATCGTTTAGTATGTTGCTATTGCTTTCTTCATGACTTATACATGTTCCTATGACTATGAGATTATGCAACTCCCATTTACCGGAGGAACACTTTGTGTGCTACCAAACGTCACAACGTAACTGGGTGATTATAAAGGTGCTCTACAGGTGTCTCCGAAGGTACTTGTTGGGTTGGCGTATTTCAAGATTAGGATTTGTCACTCCGAATGTCGGAGAGGTATCTCTGGGCCTTCTCGGTAATGCACATCACATAAGCCTTGCAAGCATTACAACTAATGTGTTAGTTGTGAGATGATGTATTACGAAACGAGTAAAGAGACTTGCCAATAACGAGATTGAACTAGGTATTGGATACTGACGATCGAATCTCGGGCAAGTAACATACCGATGACAAAGGGAACAACGTATGTTGTCAAGTGGTCTGACCGATAAAGATCTTCGTAGAATATGTAGGAGCCAATATGAGCATCCAGGTCCCGCTATTGGTTATTGACCGGAGATGTGTCTCGGTCATGTCTACATTGTTCTCGAATCGTAGGGTCCGCACGCTTAATGTTACGATGACAGTTATTATGAGTTTATGTATTTTGATGTACCGAAGGTTGTTCGGAGTCCCGGATGTGATCATGGACATGACGAGGAGTCTCGAAATGGTCGAGACATAAATATCGATATATTGGACGACTATATTCGGACACCGGAATTGTTCCGGGTGATTTCGGATAAAACCGGAGTGCCGGAGGGGTTACCGGAACCCCCCGGGGAAGTAATGGGCCTTAGTGGGCCTGAGGGGAGAGATAGGGTAGCAGCCCAGGAGGTGGCGCCCCCCCTCATGGGGAGTCCGAATAGGACTAGGAGGGGGGCGCGGCCCCCCTTTCCCTCTCCCTCTCTTTCCTTCCCCCTCTCTATTCCTAGTTGGACTAGGAAAGGGGAGTCCTACTCCCACTAGGAGGAGGACTCCCCCCCTCTCCTTGGCGCGCCCCAAGGGCCGGCCGGCCTCCCCCTTGCTCCTTTATATACGGGGGCAGGGGGCACCCTAGAACACACAAGTTGATCATCGTGATCGTTCCTTAGCCGTGTGCGGTGCCCCCCTCCACCATATTCCACCTCGGTCATATTGTAGCAGCGCTTAGGCGAAGCCCTGCGACGGTAGAACATCAAGATCGTCACCACGCCGTCGTGCTGACGGAACTCATCCCCGAAGCTTTGCTGGATCGGAGTTTTGCCAAGAACTCGGAGGTGCCGGAGTAACGGTGCTTGGATTGGTCGGACCGAGAAGACGTACGACTACTTCCTCTACGTTGCGTCAACGCTTCCGCCTCGGTCTACGAGGGTACGTAGACAACACTCTCCCCTCTCGTTGCTATGCATCACCATGATCTTGCGTGTGCGTAGGAATTTTTTTGAAATTACTACGTTCCCCAACAGTGGCATCCGAGCCTAGGTTTTATGGTTTGATGTTATATGCACGAGTAGAACACAAGTGAGTTGTGGGCGATATAAGTCATACTGCCTACCAGCATGTCATACTTTGGTTCGGTGGTATTGTAGGATGAAGCGGCCCGAACCGACATTACACGTACGCTTACGCGAGACTGGTTCTACCGCCGTGTTTTGCACACAGGTGGCTGGCGGATGTCAGTTTCTCCAACTTTAGTTGAACCGAGTGTGGCTACGCCCGGTCCTTGCGAAGGTTAAAACGGCATCAACTTGACAAACTATCGTTGTGGTTTTGATGCGTAGGTAAGATTGGTTCTTGCTTAAAGCCCGTAGCAGCCACGTAAAACTTGCAACAACAAAGTAGAGGACGTCTAACTTGTTTTTGCAGGGCATGTTGTGATGTGATATGGTCAAGACATGATGCTAAATTTTATTGTATGAGATGATCATGTTTTGTAACCGAGTTATCGGCAACTGGCAGGAGCCATATGGTTGTCGCTTTATTGTATGCAATGCAATCGCCCTGTAATGCTTTACTTTATCACTAAGCGGTAGCGATAGTCGTACAAGCATAAGATTGGCGAGACGACAACGATGCTACGATGGAGATCAAGGTGTCGCGCCGATGACGATGGTGATCATGACGGTGCTTTGGAGATGGAGATCACAAGCACAAGACGATGATGGCCATATCATATCACTTATATTGATTGCATGTGATGTTTATCTTTTATGCATCTTATCTTGCTTTGACTGACGGTAGCATTATAAGATGATCTCTCACTAATTATCAAGAAGTGTTCTCCCTGAGTATGCACCGTTGCCAAAGTTCGTCGTGCCCAGACACCACGTGATGATCGGGTGTGATAAGCTCTACGTCCATCTACAATGGGTGCAAGCCAGTTTTGCACACGCAGAATACTCGGGTTAAACTTGACGAGCCTAGCATATGCAGATATGGCCTCGGAACACGGAGACCGAAAGGTCGAGCGTGAATCATATAGTAGATATGATCAACATAATGATGTTCACCATTGAAGACTAATCCATTTCACGTGATGATCGGTTATGGTTTAGTTGATTTGGATCACGTGATCACTTAGAAGATTAGAGGGATGTCTATCTAAGTGGGAGTTCTTAAGTAATATGATTAATTGAACTTAAATTTATCATGAACTTAGTCCCTGATAGTATCTTGCTTGTTTATGTTGATTGTAGATAGATGGCCCGTGCTGTTGTTTCGTTGAATTTTAATGCGTTCCTTGAGAAAGCAAAGTTGAAAGATGATGGTAGCAATTACACGGACTGGGTCCGTAACTTGAGGATTATCCTCATTGCTGCACAGAAGAGTTACGTCCTGGAAGCACCGCTGGGTGCCAGGCCTGCTGCTGATGCAACTGACGACATTAAGAATGTCTGGCAGAGCAAAGCTGATGACTACTCGATAGTTCAATGTGCCATGCTTTACGGCTTAGAATCGGGACTTCAACGACGTTTTGAACGTCATGGGGCATATGAGATGTTCCAGGAGTTGAAGTTAATATTCTAGAAGAATGCCCGGACTGAGAGATATGAAGTCTCCAATAAGTTCTATAGCTGCAAGATGGAGGAGAATAGTTCTGTCAGTGAGCATATACTCAAGATGTCTGGGTATTGTAATCACTTGATTCAACTGGGAGTTAATCTTCCGGATGATAGCGTCATTGACAGAATTCTCCAATCACTTCCACCAAGCTACAAGAGCTTCGTGATGAACAATAATATGCAAGGGATGGATAAGACAATTCCCGAGCTCTTCGCAATGCTAAAGGCTGCGGAGGTAGAAATCAAGAAGGAGCATCAAGTGTTGATGGTCAACAAGACCACTAGTTTCAAGAAAAAGGGCAAAGGGAAGAAGAAGGGGAACTTCAAGAAGAACAGCAAACAAGTTGCTGCTCAGGAGAAGAAACCCAAGTCTGGACCTAAGCCTGAAACTGAGTGCTTCTACTGCAAGCAGACTGGTCACTGGAAGCGGAACTGCCCCAAGTATTTGGCGGATAAGAAGGATGGCAAGGTGAACAAAGGTATATGTGATATACATGTTATTGATGTGTACCTTACTAGAGCTCGCAGTAGCACCTGGGTATTTGATACTGGTTCTGTTGCTAATATTTGCAACTCGAAACAGGGACTACGGATTAAGCGAACACTGGCAAAGGACGAGGTGACGATGCGCGTGGGAAATGGTTCCAAAGTCGATGTGATCGCGGTCGGCACGCTACCTCTACATCTACCTTCGGGATTAGTATTAGACCTAAATAATTGTTATTTGGTGCCAGCGTTGAGCATGAACATTATATCTGGATCTTGTTTGATGCGAGACGGTTATTCATTTAAATCAGAGACTAATGGTTGTTCTATTTATATGAGTAATATCTTTTATGGTCATGCACCCTTAAAGAGTGGTTTATTTTTGATGAATCTCGATAGTAGTGATACACATATTCATAATGTTGAAGCCAAAAGATGCAGAGTTGATAATGATAGTGCAACTTATTTGTGGCACTGCCGTTTAGGTCATATCGGTGTAAAGCGCATGAAGAAACTCCATACTGATGGACTTTTGGAACCACTTGATTATGAATCACTTGGTACTTGCGAACCGTGCCTCATGGGCAAGATGACTAAAATGCCGTTCTCCGGTTCTATGGAGAGAGCAACAGATTTGTTGGAAATCATACATACAGATGTATGTGGTCCAATGAATGTTGAGGCTCGTGGCGGATATCGTTATTTTCTCACCTTCACAGATGATTTAAGCAGATATGGGTATATCTACTTAATGAAACATAAGTCTGAAACATTTGAAAAGTTCAAAGAATTTCAGAGTGAGGTTGAAAATCATCGTAACAAGAAAATAAAATTTCTACGATCTGATCGTGGAGGAGAATATTTGAGTTACGAGTTTGGTCTACATTTGAAACAATGCGGAATAGTTTCGCAACTCACGCCACCTGGAACACCACAGTGTAATGGTGTGTCTGAACGTCGTAATCGTACTTTACTTGATATGGTGCGATCTATGATGTCTCTTACAGATTTACCGCTATCGTTTTGGGGTTATGCTTTAGAGACGGCCGCATTCACGTTAAATAGGGCACCATCAAAATCCGTTGAGACGACGCCTTATGAACTATGGTTTAGCAAGAAACCAAAGTTGTCGTTTCTTAAAATTTGGGGCTGCGATGCTTATGTGAAAAAACTTCAACCTGATAAGCTCGAACCCAAATCGGAGAAATGTGTCTTCATAGGATACCCAAAGGAGACTGTTGGTTACACCTTCTATCACAGATCCGAAGGCAAGACATTCATTGCTAAGAATGGATCCTTTCTAGAGAAGGAGTTTCTCTCGAAAAAAGTGAGTGGGAGGAAAGTAGAACTTGATGAGGTAACTGTACCTGCTCCCTTATTGGAAAGTAGCACATCACAGGAACTGGTTTCTATGACGTCTGAACCAATTAGTGAGGAAGTTAATGATGATGATCATAGAACTTCAGATCAAGTTACTATAGAACCTCGTAGATCAACCAGAGTAAGATCCGCACCAGAGTGGTACGGCAATCCTGTTCTAGAATTCATGCTACTAGATCATGATGAACCTACGAACTATGAAGAAGCGATGGTGAGCCCAGATTCCGCAAAATGGCTTGAAGCCATGAAATCTGAGATGGGATCCATGTATGAGAACAAAGTGTGGACTTTGGTTGACTTCCCGGTGATCGGCAAGCAATTGAGAATAAATGGATCTTCAAGAAGAAGACTGACGCTGACAGTAATGTTACTGTCTACAAAGCTCGACTTGTCGCAAAAGGTTTTCGACAAGTTCAAGGGATTGACTACGATGAGACCTTGTCACCAGTAGCGATGCTTAAGTCTTTCCGAATCATGTTAGGAATTGCCACATTTTATGATTATGAAATTTGGCAGATGGATGTCAAAACTGCATTCCTGAATGGATTTCTGGAAGAGGAGTTGTATATGATGCAACCAGAAGGTTTTATCGATCCAAAGGGAGCTAACAAAGTGTGCAAGCTCCAGCGATCCATTTATGGACTGGTGCAAGCCTCTCGGAGTTGGAATAAACGCTTTGATAGTGTAATCAAAGCATTTGGGTTTGTACAGACTTTTGGAGAAGCCTGTACTTACAAGAAAGTGAGTGGGAGCTCTGTAGCATTTCTGATATTATATGTAGATGACATATTACTAATCGAAAATGATATAGAATTTCTGGATAGCATAAAGGGATACTTGAATAAGAGTTTTTGAATGAAAGACCTCGGTGAAGCTGCTTACATATTAGGCATTAAGATCTATAGAGATAGATCAAGACGCTTAATTGGACTTTCACAAAGACATACCTTGACAAAGTTTTGAAGAAGTTCAAAATGGATCAAGCAAAGAAAGGGTTCTTGCCTGTGTTACAAGGTGTGAAGTTGAGTAAGACTCAATGCCCGACCACTGCAGAAGATAGAGAGAAAATGAAAGATGTTCCATATGCTTCAGCCATAGGCTCTATCATGTATGCAATGCTATGTACCAGACCTGATGTGTGCCTTGCTATAAGTCTAGCAGGGAGGTACCAAAGTAATCCAGGAGTGGATCACTGGACAGCGGTCAAGAACATCCTGAAGTACCTGAAAAAGACTAAGGATATGTTTCTCGTATATGGAGGTGACAAAGAGCTCATCGTAAACGGTTACGTTGATGCAAGCTTTGACACTGATCCGGACGATTCTAAATCGCAAACCGGATACGTGTTTACATTAAATGGTGGAGCTGTCAGTTGGTGCAGTTCTAAACAAAGCGTCGTGGCGGGATCTACGTGTGAAGCGGAGTACATAGCTGCTTCAGAAGCAGCAAACGAAGGAGTTTGGATGAAGGAGTTCATATCCGATCTAGGTGTCATACCTAGTGCATCGGGTCCAATGAAAATCTTTTGTGACAATACTGGTGCAATTGCCTTGGCAAAGGAATCCAGATTTCACAAGAGAACCAAGCACATCAAGAGACGCTTCAATTCCATCCGGGATCTAGTCCAGGTGGGAGACATAGAGATTTGCAAGATACATACGGATCTGAATGTAGCAGACCCGTTGACTAAGCCTCTTCCACGAGCACAACATGATCAGCACCAAGACTCCATGGGTGTTAGAATCATTACTGTGTAATCTAGATTATTGACTCTAGTGCAAGTGGGAGACTGAAGGAAATATTCCCTAGAGGCAATAATACAATTATTATTTATTTCCTCATATATCATGATAAATGTTTATTATTCATGCTAGAATTGTATTAACCGAAAACATAATACATGTGTGAATATATAAACAAACAGAGTGTCACTAGTATGCCTCTACTTGACTAGCTTGTTAATCAAAGATGGTTATGTTTCCTAACCATGAACAAAGAGTTGTTATTTGATTAACGAGGTCACATCATTAGTTGAATGATCTGATTGACATGACCCATTCCATTAGCTTAGCACCTGATCGTTTAGTATGTTGCTATTGCTTTCTTCATGACTTATACATGTTCCTATGACTATGAGATTATGCAACTCCCGTTTACCGGAGGAACACTTTGTGTGCTACCAAACGTCACAACGTAACTGGGTGATTATAAAGGTGCTCTACAGGTGTCTCCGAAGGTACTTGTTGGGTTGGCGTATTTCAAGATTAGGATTTGTCACTCCGAATGTCGGAGAGGTATCTCTGGGCCCTCTCGGTAATGCACATCACATAAGCCTTGCAAGCATTACAACTAATGTGTTAGTTGTGAGATGATGTATTACGGAACGAGTAAAGAGACTTGCCAATAACGAGATTGAACTAGGTATTGGATACCGACGATCGAATCTCGGGCAAGTAACATACCGATGACAAAGGGAACAGCGTATGTTGTCATGCGGTCTGACCGATAAAGATCTTCGTAGAATATGTAGGAGCCAATATGGGCATCCAGGTCCCGCTATTGGTTATTGACCGGAGACGTGTCTCGGTCATGTCTACATTGTTCTCGAACCGTTGGGTCCGCACGCTTAACGTTACGATGACAGTTATTATGAGTTTATGTATTTTGTTGTACCGAAGGTTGTTCGGAGTCCCGGATGTGATCATGGACATGACGAGGAGTCTTGAAATGGTCGAGACATAAAGATCGATATATTGGACGACTATATTCGGACACCGGAATTGTTCCGGGTGATTTCGGATAAAACCGGAGTGCCGGAGGGGTTACCGGACCCCCCCCGGGGAAGTAGTGGGCGTTAGTGGGCCTGAGGGGGGAGAGAGGGCAGCAGCCCAGGAGGTGGCGCGCCCCCCCCTCATGGGGAGTCCGAATAGGACTAGGAGGGGGGGGGGCGCGGCCCCCCTTTCCCTCTCCCTCTCCCTCTCTTTCCTTCCCCCTCTCTATTCCTAGTTGGACTAGGAAAGGGGAGTCCTACTCCCACTAGGAGGAGGACTCCCCCCTCTCCTTGGCGTGCCCCAAGGGCCGGCCGGCCTCCCCCTTGCTCCTTTATATACGGGGGCAGGGGGGCACCCTAGAACACACAAGTTGATCATCGTGATCGTTCCTTAGCCGTGTGCGGTGCCCCCCTCCACCATATTCCACCTCGGTCATATTGTAGCAGCGCTTAGGCGAAGCCCTGCGACGGTAGAACATCAAGATCGTCACCACGCCGTCGTGCTGACGGAACTCATCCCCGAAGCTTTGCTGGATCGGAGCCCGGGGAGCGTCATTGAACTGTACGTGTGCCAAGAACTCGGAGGTGCCGAAGTAACGGTGCTTGGATCGGTCGGACTGGGAAGACGTACGACTACTTCCTCTACGTTGCATCAACGCTTCCGCTTCGGTCTACGAGGGTACGTAGACAACACTCTCCCCTCTCGTTGCTATGCATCACCATGATCTTGCGTGTGCGTAGGAATTTTTTTGAAATTACTACGTTGCCCAACAGATGTGTCTCAGCTTGCTGCGGATGAGAACAATATTTTGACCGCTCTATTGTGGTCCTGCATGAAACGCTCCATGGAATCCACACGAAAAACTAGATGGGATGGTTTTCAAAGTGAATTTTAAAAAAGCATACGATAAGGTAAAATGGCCATTCCTTCAGCAGGCATTGCGTATGAAAGGATTTGATCAGGCCCGGAGAAATCAGGTAGACTTTTTCATGCAAAAAGGAAGTATTGGAATCAAAGTGAATGATAACATAGGTCATTACTTCCAGACACCAAGGGCCTGAGGCAAGGTGACCCGATGTCACCGATTCTTTTCAAGATAGTGGTCGACATGTTGACAATCCTAATAGGAAGGGCTAAGGATGACAGCCAGGTAGGTGGCCTCGTTTCGCATTTAGTGGATGGCGGAGTGTCGATCCTTCAGTACGCTGATGACATTATCATCTTCATGGATCATGATTTGGCAAAAGCAAGGAACATGAAGTTTGTGTTATGTCTGTTCGAACAATTATCGGGGTTAAAGATTAACTTTCATAAAAGTGAATTGTTCTGCTTTGGAAGAGCTAAAAATGAACAAGAGCTCACAAACAATTGTTCGGGTGCGAATTGATGTCTCTACCCTTTACGTATTTGGGTATACCTATCCACCATCGCAAGCTTTCTAACAAAGAATGGAAGTGCATAGAGGATCAATTTGAAAAAAAACTAAGCTGCTGGAAGGGCAAGCTTATGTCATACGGAGGTCGACTAATTCTCATTAATTCGGTACTCACGAGTATCCCTATGTTTCTCTTGTCCTTTTTCGAGGTACCAATAGGAGTCCGGAAAAGGCTAGATTTCTATCAATCGTGCTTCTTCTGGCAGAGTGATGACTTAAAACAAAAATACAGACTCGCTAAATGGGATATTATTTGTAGACCGAAAGATCAAGGGGGTCTCGGCATTAAAAACTTAGAGGTGAAGAACAAATGTCTACTCAGCAAGTGACTGTATAAGCTATATGTGGAGATGGATGCCTCGTGGGCCCAGATTCTGCGGAACAAGTACCTTCATTCCAAAACACTATCCCAGGTGACGGTGAGGCCGACCGATTCGCCTTTTTTGGAAACATAGTGAGTGAATCTTTAGTGTAGTAATTGAAAAAACTCAAACAAATAAGATTTATAAAGGAGCTCAAGACGTCATGGATACCGTGCCCTCCTTATATCAGGAGTAAAATTCACGGAACAGCAAGATTAAATGCATAGAAGCATTCATGCTTCACACCAGACCCAAGTGGAGTAATACCAATTGCTTCACCACAGATCTGAGCTAATGTGATAGTACTTCTATTCAAGGGTGAGAGAATAGTGTGCTTCTATTTAACGCGAGAAGAAATATGGAACATGACCATTAGTCATTCTTCGAAACCTGAGCCGAGCTA
Organism: Triticum dicoccoides; assembly: GCF_002162155.2. Classification (NCBI taxonomy): domain Eukaryota; kingdom Viridiplantae; phylum Streptophyta; class Magnoliopsida; order Poales; family Poaceae; genus Triticum; species Triticum dicoccoides. The sequence continues at coordinate 585,293,115 of NC_041390.1, forward strand.
GGAGTAGAGTAGAGCTTCACAGCCACCTAGAGTTGCTTTTGCAACGTTGTTCACATCCTAGGATTTGGAAGCATCAGGATCTATTGGTCAAGTATGTGGATCTGTATTAGTGACCAGACTAGCATATTCTCGCCGTATTCTAGTGCAACATGACACTGCACACTCTCTGACCGTAGCAAAACTAGCAGCATACTCTCGACGTATTTTAGTGGAATGTGACACTGCACACTCTCTGACCGTAACAAAACTAGCAGCATACTCTCGACGTATTTTAGTGGAATGTGACACTGCACACAGTAGTTTAGGTCCCTCCTCGAGGAACGAGGAGAGGTGGCCTCGTGCTCTCACAATCCTCTAGTTGCTGTTGACAGACATCTCTTTTGTTGTCGATGTGGGCACGATGAAATTTGATATGCATTTCTTCTCAAGAACAACATGATGTTCAAAAGGTCCTAGCTTTATTCACAGGTGGTGAAGACGACGAGAGAATGTGAAGTGCTACATGCAAGTGTAGTGTGAGTGTAGTTAGGTTACGATCCTGCATCAATAAAACATCACCGAAGTGAATGTTGCAGAAGGCTTTGGAATAGGGATTAGATATAATTTGAAAATACAAACACAAGAACATTTATACTCGTATATTACATTTGATCATTTGAGGAAGCTCGATATGATTACCGAAAGCTCCCAAACAAAAAATGAGTTTATAAAATATTCACAGATTTGAAAAAAATGTTCACAATTTTGAAAAATATTTCAGAAAGTGTTCGCAAGTCCGCAAAATGTTCTTGAATTCAGAAAATGTTTGCAATCTCAAAAAATGTTCTCGAACTAAAAATCATGAATTCTAAAAATGATCATAAATTTCAAAAATGTTCATGGCCATAAAAAAATGCTGGCGAATTCGAGAAGGTCCGCGAGTTAATAACTTCTTCAATTTTTTATAAATATCTTGAATTCAAAAATAGTTTTGAATTTTAAAATGAATACAAATTTTGAAATCGTCACATATTTGAAAAAAACATCAATTTGAATTCCTCTGTTTTTAAAAAGTTTATGAAACTCAAAATTGTTTGTGATTTCAAAAAAATCATGAATTAGTTTTTGTCGTGTTTTGTGAATCTTGCTGTGAATGGAACGATGGAGCACGGATTGTTAGTTGTCGTATCTCTGCATGTATCTTCCAGTATATATTCAGAATCGTGCATTCTGCTCTGCTTGGTTCAGGATTCGTAGGTGTTTCATGTAATCTTGGCATGTTGTATCGTTCACCTTTGAAGTGGGCACAATATATCAACTCTTATGTGTCTTACGGTATCTCCAACGGCGACCTATAAATTTTCTTTCGCATCCATTCACGAATAGGGGGACCGGTTCACGAACACAGATATGGGAGGGATGCTGCATGCATACATTTTACGAACAACCGGACGGAATTTATTCAAAGTTGGCCGGATATTCATAGAAATCGAATGAAGTTAATGCAAACATGACTAATTTTTATCAGATTTCAAACATTAGAACAAAAAAAAAACCCGTCCCGACCCGACCCTAAACCTACCCTACGGCGGCGTCCGTCGTCCACGCCATTGCGTCTCCACCCCGTCTCCATGAGCACCGAAGATAAGACCGATGAAGTGAAACTTCGGTCTCTGGCAAGGAAGAGTAGAACACGAGAGACGGACCGGCCCACATGGGACACAATGCCCTCCGCCAGCCAGTGCTTCTCTAGGAGGAGAAGGTTGTACCTCTGTCCCTCCTACGTCCGCTGGAATGCCGACATGGGCGCTGACACAGGCTGCTCCTCCACCAAGGCGGTGTTGTAGTGTGCGTGCGCCTGTTCCATGGTGAAGCCGACGTGCACAGGTGCGAGCTCTGGCACGGTGTCGTCGGAGTCCGTCTCCATCGCGGGGTCATCCTCATAGTCGGAGACCTCGGGCGAGCTGGTCGGCAGGCCGGTCTCGATCCGCCTGGCACGGTGGCTCCCCCACGCGGCCAACTCATGCTTCGTCTCCGTCGATAGGCTCTCCCATAGAGCGTTGCCACCTCCAGTCATGGCGGATGCGATGGCAGGGAGGAGGTGTGGAGCGGCTGATGTTGTGGCGTGGAGCAGGCCGGGTGTGGCCGCCATTAAAGAATGCGTTCCGGTGAGGACCGGCGTCCAGGTGCGTCAATGCGCGATGTCAGAGTGGGTTTCTCGACCGACGATCCTGCTTAATGGCGGCATACAGATGGACGGGGCATTGAACGGGCATGGTAGATAGCCGTTCTGTCTCGTCTAGCAAATGGTGTCTCCGACATTGAATAGGTGCGGCCATCGGGGACGCGTCGTTGGCGACGCCCTCGATCGGCGTGGCGCTTCAATGCCGACGCCGGTGAGCGACTTCAATGGGGAGCAGCCGCTCTACAACTCATGAATGCGGGTAGCTGTCGCCAGGCGAGAACGCACACGGGCGAGGGAGGACGGTTTTGGGTGGGACAGGGTGGTCAGAAGCGGGTGTAGGTGCTGTCCGGACGACCAAGCCCCCACACGTTTGTCTCCGGTTTGCGGGATAAAGTGCGCCTGGACCGCCTTTCAAACCGATGCAGGGCCGCATTGGACGGCGCAACACGCCCGGACCGCGCGGTCCAAATATTTGAAGATTGGATGAGGGTTGCCGTTGGAGATGCCCTTACTAGTTACTACCTATTTGAAGAAGTTCAAAACAGCCCAAAACAAAGGGCATCTGAAATGTATCATCTAAAGAAACTTGAATATTACCCTAAAGCTTTTAAAGCAGTACCTGGATGCTTACGTGCTCTTTATGACATGATTAAAATGCATAGAACCACCACGATTAAATTGAAATGCATACAATCAATGTGGTTGTTGCTTCACATTAGATCGAAATTAATGTGAATGTGCTCCTACGGCATGATTAAAATTGTATGGAACCACCACGATTAAATAAAAATGCATAAAGGCAACATGGTTGTTGCTTCATATCAAATCCGAGTTGGGAGCGGTTAAAGGTCACTTGACTGAAAACAAAATTCCGGCAGTTGGATCAGTCAACTGACCACAAACCTGTGCCCTTTTGATAGAATTGAGATCCGACTCGAAGCGTGTACAAAAGCACATCGACCGTTTGGCAAATCCATTAACAACGAATCTAGCAACTCCAATAGGAAGAGTGTCCAAACAGTGCTTTCTAATTGTGAAAATACATACGAAACGCGAAAAACATAGAAAACCGAAGGGAAAAGGGAAGGTTATTGGGTAACACATACAAACAGGAAGCAAGTTATGTGCAAGTTTGGACACTCTTTACAGACAGGAAAATACACATATAAACAAGGAGCAAGTTATGTGCAAGTTTGGACACTCTAAACAGGAAAATACATACTACTTCAGATATATTGCATACACAAAAATACCTAAAAGCCCAACTTAAAGGAAAAAAAGGGGAAACATATACAAGCAGGAAAAACATAGAAAAACAAAGGGAAAAAGGGATGGGCTGGGTGGTACACATAATGGGCTTCAACCCAGTAGCAAATTGCCTGGCCCAAATATATGGTCAGTAAAAAACATTAGCCCAAACCACCTCACAAAACTGCCCATAAAAAAACACAACACGAATCTCAGAGCTAGAATCAACGATCATAAAATCGACTACCCAAATTCAAAATTCAGGCAACTTACATGTAGCTAAAGTGATCCTTGTTAATAATGTGATGGTACCTCCTATTTAAACATAGAAATTAGTGCTTCATTCAATTGTGAGAAGAGAAATGGAACATGGGCATTATTCATAAAAGAAGTCATTCTTCAAACCATAGCCAAGCCGGAAGTAGAGTCCAACGCTTCACACTTAGTTGGGAACTTGGAATTGCTTTTACAATGTTATCGATCTTTATGTTATGACTTGGAAGCATCAGGATTTACGAGCGCACATCCACTCAGGTTCGTACTAGCATACCCTCACCATACTTCAATGCCACATGACACTGTGCACAGTAGGTTTGGGTCTCTCGGGAGAGGTGGCCTCCCGCTCAAATGTGCCGCGACTGCCTGCTAGGCTATTTTACATTAGTGGGAACCTTACCTCCAAAGGTCAGTATAGAGCAAAAGAAGCTTATGATGCATAGTTCACTAGAAGAATTCATCAACCTCACTTGGTGTAAATACGGAGAACAAGGAGATCAAGTTGTACATGTGGCTGTCATTGCCAAATAGAAACTGGACGGCTGATTGGTTGGATAAACGAGGATGGCTTTGCAATAGTTTGCACCTTTGGTGATCGGGCTCCTGAAACGACATTGCACATCCTACTGGGCTACATCTACTCGGAGGAGGTATGGATTAAGGCGCATTGCATTCACCCGCAAAAGGCTGATATTTCTTTGGGGGCCAAGAGTGTTAAATCGTGGTGGCGTAACCTCAACTCAACTGGACCAAAATAGCCGAGAAGTAAGTAGCGGACATTTGTGGTCTAGGCATGTCACTTGCGGAAAAAACAGAACAAACATCTCCTCCAGCAAAAGCAGATTCAACAGTAGGCCTTGACCGATGATTTTGGCCTCTTAGGAGAGACATTTAGGGAGTAGTTCATTTGGTATTGTGCTGACTAGACATGTTTCTGATCTCGTGGTATTCTCACTGATCCTTTCTGTAATCCTTTCTTGACTGTACATTTTTTCCCTTTCTAATACTCCCTCGGTTCCTAAATATAAGTCTTTTTAGAGATTTCAGTATGAACTACATACGGATGTATATAGACATATTTTGGAGGAGTGTAGATTGACTTATTTTGCTCCGTATGTAATCCATATTGAAATCTCTAAAAACACTTATATTTAGGAATGGATGGAGTATAAGGCAAAGTAGTAATTATTGTAGAAGATCCAACATTTTCAGGAACAAAAAAGGAAATAATGATGAAACAAACGATCCCATACAAAGCGGACAGTATTACTCTATACTGGTAGTCAAGTAAAAATCACTTGTAGAAGTCATGAGTATCAACATTTCTAAAATATGTTGTTTTTCTCCACACCTACTTAGATAGTACTTTGCGATTAACCTAATTAACCAAACAATAGCTCATCTCTCTCTCTCTCTCTCCACCAACACGATCTATCAGCTCCTCTCTGTGTCTTTTTCTACCACTGTCCTCTGTGGCTTATGTTGGCCAGCCACCAAATGAAGAAGAAAATGCTATATTAACTGTGATCATCTAAATAAACTCAACCAAAGCACATCTTAACTATGAGCACATAAAGAAAATTAACACAATTATACGGGAGATCTCATGACAGTAAATGCATCCCCACCCCTTATGGCAGGAATAAAATGCATGGAGGCAGATAGGTGGTTGCATCACATCACATCAAAGGTTAAT
>NC_041390.1:585298758-585299950 GCF_002162155.2 Triticum dicoccoides
TCTACACCTATTTAAACACGAGAAGAGATATGGGACATGAACACTATTCATAGTGTTTCTTCGCGCCTAAGCTTAACAAGGAGTAGAGGTCAGTGATGGCTAGCATACATAATTGGAATTGCTTTTGCAATGTCGTCAAAGCCAAACGACATCCTTGGACTTGAAAGTATCATAATTAACGACTACATCGACTCAGCTTTCTACACAGAGTAGCGTATCTATGATGGTCAGCTAGAGATAGTCACTTTGGCAACCATGTGTTGGCCATCAAACCAGATTTTTTTTATCAAACTAGAATATTGAGAGCGGTGCATTGCCGCTTTCTCCACCAAACACAAGGACTGTACTTTTGGGAGAGGGGCCTCCTCGGGTGGCTACTGGCCGAATATTTTCCTCACCCTCAATTGTGCGAGATCATTGTTGGTGTCTCTGCAAGTGTGGAGACAATCGGGGATTATTCTCAAGAATGACACAACATGTTGTGCTGGTTGCAAATCCTAGGTCCAATTTCGGAATGGCTCTGCATCCGACATTTTTGTACAACATGTGCATACACATGGGGAAACAAAGAGTTGGATGGTGCTGGTAATGCGTCAGACACATGTTGTACTAAAATCGTCGTATGTATGGCACAACTCCTCCAACTGTATCTACCAAGAAAATGCAGCCACCAAAAGAAAATCAAAACAATTATGTATGGATGTACACAGGGGCGTAGCCAGGAAAAAAGTCATAGGTGTCAACACGAACAAGTAGCACTAATATGTATCCCCTAAAAAAGCAGCAATAATATATGGCTAAAAATGCTTAACTCGTATTAACTAACATGTCTAAAATGTTTTTACTAACCTCACACAAATACGAAATCATAGTTGCCAATATATCACAACAAAATAAGCTCTGATTATGAAAGTAGTTACCTCTCTATTTTTTCCCTCTACGATCTTTCATCTTCAAAAAGTAATCTATTGCATCCTTACATGGAGATGAATAAAGAATTATTTGCTCCAAGAAGCACATGATATAGTGGTTCATGAAATCATCACTAATGTGATTATGTTGAACATTCTTCACTATTTTCATTCTAGAGAAACACATTTCCTCTGATGCAGTGGCGACGGGAGCACTAACACTAGCTTCAGGAGCTGATAGACCAAAGGAAATGCAAGGTGCTTATTTGTACTAACCAATA
>NC_041390.1:585300228-585313696 GCF_002162155.2 Triticum dicoccoides
CTCCATGTGTCATTTCTACCTCCTGCTTCCTTTGGTCAGGAAACTGATGCAAAGGCTATCTTAATTGTCATCACCTAAAGAAGTCCAAGGCAAGGCCATCTTAACAGTAGCCATCTAAAGAAACTTTAATAAATGATCAGGGAGATCTCAGGACGGTAGATGCCCATGTACTCCTTATGTCATTATTAAGAGTAGCAAGTTGCATGTTTCTTGCACCTGAGAGTAAGTGCAACTGGATATCGACATGCCACATTATAATACACAAACATGTAAATTTGAGTCACATATGCATGAAATATAAGGTGTAGATTTATCTCATTGATAATCAAATTATAGCTCCAAAATATTCAATGAAAGCTTTAGAAGATGATGCTATAGCTTTTACCCGGAACAAAAAGATAAATAAAATAAAATACCAATTCCTTGGAAGTAAAAAGGTAGGGATAATTGAAGAATATGAGAGCCTAGAACAAATGATAAGTGTTTTGTTCATATAGTCCAAATTAATAATACAAAACAAAAATGAATGTCAATCCTTTTAAAAGATAAAGCTGGATAATTAACTATGAAAGAGTCTAGAACAAAGGAGATATATCATATCATTGTTTTGAGGTTTGTGCATGTTATAGTTGTGCTTAAGTTCAAGTATGAAATCTTCTGGATAGTACATGCCACATAATTTGGTGTAATGAAGAGAATATTCAACAGCCAACATTACTCAGATTTGCCACTTCTCAACCATTGAATCAGTTTCATCCAACTACCAATAATTACATATAGTGATATTGATGCATAGAGGCATAATGGTTGTTCTGTCACATCACACCAAAGCTAACATAATAGTTCTCCAATTTAAAGGTGAGAAAAAAATACCCCTATTTAAACATGAGAAGATAGATGGAACCTATTCAAAGAAGCCATTCTTTATACGCGAGCCAAACAAGGAGTAGAGGGTAGGACTCGCATAGATAATGTATACGCACTTACACTTTGTAGGAATTTCTTTTGCACTGTCCAAGCCCATTGACATCCTAGGAGTTGAAGCATCAGGATTGATTACTACATTGACTCAAGTTTGTACACAGAGAAGCATCACTAAGCTGGTCAGCTAAAGATGGACTCTTTGGCAACGATGTGATGCTCTTTGAAATACTTTGGAACATGCTCCAGACGTTGAAGCTCTGCTGGTGGGAGAGGTGGCATCCTGCTATCATGAGCCCTCATGTGGTCACTGGCTAGACCCTCCTTGTCGTCGTGGCCTGGTCGAGTGCGGTGCCATCGGTCCTCCTTCTTGAGAATGGCACATCGTAAGCAATAAGAGGACACCATGTACAGTGTGGCGGTGTTTACGCTTGGCGGAACCATTTTATTGGTGGACGTATGGACAGACATAGGATGATGTTCCTCGCCCAAAAGAAAAAGACACAGGATGTGATATGCCTACTTATTGGAAGGCGGAATTAAGTTTTTCATACTCTCACCCCCAACCTGTTTGTACGGCAAGAATTTTCTTGTCAAATATTCGTTCGGCAAGGTTTCAACACATGATGGTTTTGAAGAATCCATCCAATCCATCGATCTTTCCAAGTATGAGTCGCACCGTCCCCTACCAGTTCCCACCCACGCAGTGAGGAACCAATCAAGGAACAAGGAGAAGCAATGGTTGAGCTGTTGTTCGTCCCTGCCGAGGCCGACCTTCGTCCACCTGTCGGAGGTGATCGACCACCTCGCAACGGGGGACGCCGACCACCGAGACCACGCCCGCCACCACGCGGCGCACGGGCAAGGGCACGGTTAAACGCACGTTGGAGTGGCGGTTGCGGCATACTCATGGATATTGTGGAGACCCCTGGCAAGTACGGTTTCCTTTTAGATATCCCCGGGCTCTCCAAGTATGACATCCAGCTACAAGAACGCACCACGCCATGGCCGCCCCCCATTTCTTCTCGGACCGAGCTCGATTCAACATCACCAATGAACTAAAATTCGGGCGTGTACCCATTTTCCTTGATGGGTGAGACTCTGGGCGACAACATGCTGGTGACGAAGAGCACCAACGGAAGCGGAAGTTGGAGGAGAAGGAGGGTGAGTGCCGCTACATCCGGCTGGAGCGACGCGGCTCGCCACGGTCATTAATTTCCTCGCCCAAAAGGAAAAGACACGGGATGTGATATGCCTACTTATTGGAAGGGGGAATTAAGATTTTCATACTCTCATCCCCAATCTGTTTGTACGGCAAGAATTTTCTTGTCAAATATTCGTTCGACAAGGTTTCAACACATGATGGTTTGAAAAATCCATCCAATCCATCGATCTTTCAAGTCTGAGTCGCATCGTCCCTTACCAGTTCCCACCCACGCAGCGAGGAACCAATCAAGGAACAAGAAGGAGAAGCAATGGTTGAGCTGCTATTTGCCCCTGCCGAGGCCGGCCTCGTCCACCTGTCGGAAGTGCTTGAGCGCCTCGCCGCGGCGGACGCCCACCACCGAGACCACGCCCGCCACCATGCTGCGCACGGTCAAGGGCACGATCACCCCCGGGCAAATTGGGGGCAGCGGCACGCCCGTGGACATCATGGAGACCCCCGGCGAGTACGCCTTCGTGCTCGACGTCCCCGGCCTCTCCAATTCCGACGTCTAGGTACGTGCGTGCGCTGCTCGGCCCCGTTCCCCGCATTTCTTCTCTTGGACCGAACTCGGCCAGGGGTGGCGCGGGTGACTAACGTCTGTGCGCGCTCTGAATGGACAGGTGACTCTGGAGGAAGACAACGTGCTGGTGATGAAGAGCGCCAGCAACGGCGGCGCCAACGGGAAGCGGAAGCGGGAGGAGGAGGAGGGGGACTGCCGCTACATCCGGCTGGAGCGCCGCGCGTCGCCGCGGTCATTCGTGCGCAAGTTCCGGCTGCCGAAGGACGCAGACGCGGGCGCCGTGGCCGCGCGCTGCGAGAACGGCGTGCTCACCGTCACCGTCAAGAAGCAGCAGCCGCCCGAGAAGAAGACCAAGTCCGTCCAGGTCGCCATCGCCTGATTGTTCGAGCCTTCCTTCAGTCGCGCGTACCTTCGGTATCTCGTCGGCGTTTGTCGTCAGTGATCGTTCTAGCAGTCGAGTAGTGTAGCGAGTCCGGTAGATTTGGGTGTTCTCTTGTGGTCTCGTGCTCTGTTCGTGATCTGGCCGGAGATAGTTGTGGTCATCTTTTGTGAATCTTGCTGTTAATGGAACTATGGAGCACGAATTGTTAGCTGTCGGATCAACCTCTGTATCTATTCTAACCCCGCTTGATCGAATGCAGCCGCGTGCCTGGATTCAGTACCGGGATTTCATACGTTTTTCACGTAATCTTAGGGGAAAATAGAGTGAGAACTCTGTTTCGTTCCCTTGAGCAATCGACGACGTCACGATCTGTCAACCCCTCTCTGTGAGTTCCACGATCTATTAAATTAACTCTGTTCTCAAGTGTCATGGTCTAAATAAATCCAAAACGCAGTGAGTGAATCTTTAGTGTAGTAATTGAAACAAACTCAAAAGCAAATATGATTTATAAGGGAGCACAAGACGACATGGATACCCATGCCCTCCTTATATCGGATTACTTGCACGGAAAGATTAAATGCATAGAAGCATTGATGCCTCACACCAGACCCAAATTAATAGCAGTTGCTTCACCACAGATCCGAGCTAATGTGATAGTACTTCTATTCAAGGTGAGAGAGTAGTGTGCTTCTATTTAACGTGAGAAGAAAGATAGAACATGGCCATTAGTCATTCTTCGAAACCCGAGCCGAGCTAGGAGTAGAGTAGAGCTTCACAGCCACCTGGAGTTGCTTTTGCAACGTTGTTCACATCCTAGGATTTGGAAGCATCAGGATCTATTGATCAAGTATGTAGATCTGTATTAGTGACCAGACTAGCATACTCTCGCCGTATTCTAGTGCAGCGTGACACTGCACACTCTCTGACCATAACAAAACTAGCAGCATACTCTCGACGTATTTTAGTGGAATGTGACACTGCACACAGTAGTTTAGGCCCCTCCTCGAGGAACGAGGAGAGGTGGCCTCGTGCTCTCACAATCCTCTAGTTGCTGTTGACAGACATCTCCTTTGTTATCGATGTGGGCGCGATGAAATTTGATATGCATTTCTTCTCAAGAACAACATGATGTTCAAAAGGTCCTAGCTCTATTCACAGGTGGTGAAGACGACGAGAGAATGTGAAGTGCTACATGCAAGTGTAGTGTGAGTGTAGTTAGGTTACGATCCTGCATCAATAAAAAAATCACCGGAGTGAATGTTGCAGAAGGCTTTGGAATAGGGATTAGATATAATTTGAAAATACAAACACAAGAACATTTATACTCGTATATTACATTTGATCATCTGAGGAAGCTCGATATGATTACCGAAAGCTCCCAAACAAAAAATGAATTTAGAAAATATTCACAGATTTGAAAAAAATGTTCACAATTTTGAAAAATATTTCAGAAAGTGTTCGCAAGTCCGCAAAATGTTCTTGAATTCAGAAAATGTTTGCAATTTCAAAAAATGTTCTCGAACTAAAAATCATGAATTCTAAAAATGATCATAAATTTCAAAAAATGTTCATGGCCATAAAAAAATGTTGGCGAATTCGAAAAGGTCCGTGAGTTCGTAACTTCTTCAATTTTTTATAAATATCTTGAATTCAAAAATAGTTTTGAATTTTAAAAATGAATACAAATTTTGAAATCGTCACATATTTGAAAAAAACATCAATTTGAATTCCTCTGCTTTTAAAAAGTTCGTGAAACTCAAAATTGTTTGTGATTTTCAAAAAAATCATGAATTAGTTTTTGTCGTGTTTTGTGAATCTTGCTGTGAATGGAACGATGGAGCACGGATTGTTAGTTGTCGTATCTCTGCATGTATCTTCCAGTATATATTCAGAATCGTGCATTCTGCTCTGCTTGGTTCAGGATTCGTTGGTGTTCCATGTAATCTTGGCATGTTGTTTCGTTCACCTTTGAAGTGGGCACAATATATCAACTCTTATGTGTCTTATGGTATCTCCAACGGCGACCTATAAATTTTCTTTCGCATCCATACACGAATAGGGGGACCGGTCCACGAACACAGATATGGGAGGGATGCTGCCTGCATACATTTTACGAACAACCGGACGGAATTTGTTCAAAGTTGGCCGGATTTTCATAGAAATCAAATGAAGTTAATGCAAACATGACGGATTGTTATCAGATTTCAAACATTTAGAACAAAAAAAAACCCGTCCCGACCCGACCCTAAACCTACCCTACGGCGGCATCCGTCGTCCACCCCATTGCGTCTCCATCCCGTCTCCATGAGTACCGACGATAAGACCGATGAAGTGAAACTGCGGTCTCCGGCAAGGAAGAGTAGAACACGGGAGACGGACCGGCCCACATGGGACACAAGGCCCTGCCGCCTTCCGTGCCCTACTCATCCTTGGACAAGACGACGCTTTGTCCGTCGCCGGTGGACGTGAGGTCCACGATGGAATGGTGGCGCCCGCGCTATCGTCGTCCTACCAGGCCGCCTGATGGTTCGTCGGCGGCGTGTAAGAGGTGCAGCTGACGTTGTTCTAGTCCACGATCGCCTATAGCTACGCCTCCGCGGTGGGCGCTTCTTGGCGAGCGGCGGCTTAAGCGCAGACGGCCTCGTAGAGCGAATGCTGCTCCGCAATGAAGTTGGGGTTTGCCGTGGCCATGGCTGTCACGGCCTCCTCGCTCACGCGCTCGTCGTTGATCTGGCCCTCCGCCAGCCAGTGCTTCTCTAGGAGGAGAAGGTTGTACCTATGTCCCTCCTACGTCCGCTGGAATGCCGACATGGGCGCTGACATAGGCTGCTCCTCCGCCATGGCGGCGTTGTAGTGTGCGTGCGCCTGTTCCATGGTGAAGCCGACGTGCACAGGTGCGAGCTCTGGCACGGTGTCGTTGGAGCCCGTCTCCATCGCAGGGTCATCCTCATAGTCGGAGACCTCGGGCGCGCTGGTCGGCAGGCCGGTCTCGATCCGCCTGGCACGGTGGCTCCCCCAGGCGGCCAGCTCGTGCTTCGTCTCCGTCGATAGGCTCTCCCATAGAGCGCTGCCACCTCCAGTCATGGCGGATGCGGTGGCAGGAAGGAGGTGTGGAGCGGCTGATGTTGTGGCGTGGAGTAGGCCGGGTGTGGCCGCCATTAAAGAACGTGTTCCGGTGAGGCCCGACGTCCAGGTGCATCAATGCGCGATATCGGAGTGGGTTTCTCGGCCGACGATCCTGCTTAATGGCGGCATACAGATGGATGGGGCATTGAACGGGCGTGGTAGATAGCCGTCCTGTCCCGTCTAGCAAACGTGTCTCCGACATTGAATAGGTGCGGCCATCGGGGACGCGTCGTTGGCGGCACCCTCGATCGGCGTGGCGCTTCAATGCCGACGCCAGTGAGCGACTTCAATGGGGAGCAGCCGCTCTTGTAAGTGCATCTAGTGCCCCTTAGTGATTTTGGTGTATTGAAGACTTATAGGTTAAGGATCTAATGTGTTTATGAGTATACATAGGTCTATAAGTCTATGAGGAGTTTGATATTTACAGAGAAAGTCGACCCCTAAAAAAGAAGTTCTTCAACTGAAGACTTTGATATTCTGAAGACTTTCTGAAGACTTTGAAAGTGAAGAAATTGGTGTGATCCTGAAGACTTGGTATTCTTTCGAGGAACATGAAGCGTGAAGACTTTTGTTTTTGTTGTTTCATTTTCTCTTTCTTGAGTCATAGGAAACACCGTACTGTTAAAGGGGGTCGAGGAAATACTAAGGAGAAAATTTCCATGTGATGCTCAACTCAAATCCTACACCTACCAATCCCTTCGAGTGAAGCCATTGGAAATCTCATACAGTTCAGTCCATTTCTTCAGTGACAGAGACGCAGTTCTTCTGGTCACTGAGGACTTTGTTCTGACTGAGGAGTTAGGAATTCGCCAGTGCGAATTGCCTACACTATGAGGAACATGATAGCCCTGAGGAATTTGCACCTCAAATTTCCGACCGTTGCTGTGCTACGCGCCAGCTGTCCCAAAATATCTTATCCACCTAACGGTCATATCATTGAAGGACATTTATGTCTTATCATGTCGGGCTGCTCCCTAGGCTATAAATAGCCGTTCCCTACAACCACTAGCTGGTTGGCTGCTCCGCGAGAAACCGACACTTGTCATTTGAGAGCATCCCATCCTCCGAGGACTTTGAGCGAAAATTATCAAGTGAGGAAAATCCAAACCCAAACCCAAAACACCTACAACCCAAAGTGATTGAGCATCACTGAAGAGATTGATCCTGCGTGGATCCGACGCTTGTTACCTTTGAAGACTGTGCTTCTTCCAGACGGTTAGGCATCAAGGTCTAGAGCATCCAAGAGGAATTGTGGATCGCCGAGTGACCGAGTTTGTCAAGGTTCGGAAGTCACCTGAAGACTTACCACGAGTGATTGGGCGAGGACTGTGTGTCCTTAGCTCAAGGAGAATACGGTGAGGACTGTGTGTCCAGGACTGGGTGTCCTCGAGTTTAAATACTCAGCCACTCCAACCAGATGTACAACTGAGACAGCAGTTGGAACTGGTCTACCAAATCATTGTCTTCACCAAGCCAACTGGTTCTATTTCCTCAACACTTTCATTTCCTCATTACTGTGTTGTGTGTTTATTCATATATGTGTTTGAAGACTTTGACTGAAGACTTTCTCAATTTCCTTAGTTCAATTTCTTCAGTCTGTTTGTTTTCATCTTGTGCTATCCTGTGTTTACGCTTCATGTACTCTGTGTTTGTCTTCATTTCATCATGATGACCATGCATGTATTCTGCTATGTTTACTTCTGAGTACTTATTCCGCTGCTAGTAGTTCTTCGCTAAGGAATTTCCTCACTAGCAAATTCCTCAGTGAAGAATTTCATAAAAATCGTCTATTCACCCCCCTCTAGTCGATATAACGCACTTTCAATTGGTATCAGAGCAAGGTACTCCCTTGTTCTGTGTGATTTTGGTTTAATCGCCTAGAGTTTTAGTTATGTCGACCGCAGGTATGAAGAAAGTGACATGCCCTATCTTTGACGGTCACGAGTATCCCAAGTGGAAGGCCATGATGAAGAAGCGCCTCATGGCGATGAACAGCGAGCTGTGGACCGTCACTGAAATTGGTCTGACCGATCTGTGCAAGACGGCGGAAGCTGATGACATTCGCAAGTACACCCTTATCAACCTCACGGCGAAGGACGTCATCTGCTCCTGTCTGTCTCAAAATCAGTTCAGGAATGTCATGCATCTTGATCATGCGAAGCTTATCTAGGACCGCCTCTCTGATGTCTACGAAGGCCATCGAACCTGTCACGATCCTTGGTTCGAGGACTTCAAGGAATCTCTCAAGTCAATGACATTTGAACCAGAATCATCATCCTCCTCACCGTGTCTTATGGCAGATGGTGAACAGGTAACTGAATGCTATCTGTCTGATTCCAGTGATGATGAATCTGGTGATGAATTTGGACCCAGTTATGTCAAACTTGCTTCCCTTGCTGCTAAACAACAAAGAGCTTTGGAAAAAGCTCACGAAATGCTTAGTAAGAGCGATGATATGTTGGGTGAAGAAATGGATCAGTCAAAAGCTTTGGCTGAAAGTCTTCAGAGACTTCATTCTAAGTATGACTCCCTTCAAGATCAGCTTAACTCTCTCTCATCTGATCATGAGAAGCTAAGAGTGAGTTATGAGGATCTTCAGAAGGAGCGCGATTCATTACTTGCTCAACAAATCAGCGCTGCTCAGGAAGAATTCATTCCTCCATGTTTAAAATGCATTGAACGAGAATCTTCTAATTCCTCACCTGAATGTTCAAATGCTTCTAATGTTACAAATTCTTCACCTGTCTCTGCTATCACTAATTCCTCATCTGAGGACATTGCTAGTATCACTGACGATGCAGGGCTGAAGGAATTGTACATGACAGGCATGTACAAAAGCCTCAAAGGGCATCAGACTCTTTGTGATGTGCTTAAAAAGCAGATCCTCAACAGGAACCCTAGAAAAGAGGGTATTGCCTTTGAGAGGAAACTCAATGCTGATGGTACATACTGGAAGCCTGAGCAGTACCCCAAAACCTCATGGGTTGCTGCAAAGGGACCTCCAGTTGACCCATCTAATCTATCTGGTTATACATGTGAATCTTCTCATTCTTCTGATGAGTCATTTGACTCCAACTATAAACTATTCAAAAATCAGAATGGTGAAGTATTTGCTAGATATGTTGGCACTAACTGCAGGAACGGTTCCCCTATGAAGAAAATCTGGGTTCCTAAAAGGTATCTTGAAAGTCTTCAGGTGAATGTCCTCATGACACCACCTGTGAAGAAAAGGAATCCCAGATAAAATTCTTCATATGGACCAAATTCTTCATATGGATCCAAGTCCTCATACGGACCAAATTCCTCAAGGGGATCAAATTCCTCACATGGATCAAAGTCCTCATATGAACATCATCGTGCTAACAACTCTGTTTCGCAGGGAAGAGCCAAGGGCTATGAATATGAGCATTATTCTTCCAATCATTATGTTCATAAGCCCTCGAAGAATTTCTCTGCTTATTCATATGCTTACCCTAACCCCTCTTATGTGAAACGTAATGGTTTGGCCGCTATGCCACCATTCTCGTATGGAGCTCGCAGAGTGATGAACTCTTTGCCACCCCTTCAGATGTGGGTGGTGAAGAAAAAGAACTAATCTCTTCTGCAGGGTCATGTCTCCAGACGTGCTCAAACATCTGAAGAATTTGCTGGGGACCTGACAAATTGCCTGAAAGGACGCAGGCTAACCATGATGAAATGAACTTTCATTTTACACGTCCTCCCTCTGTTTTATCTGTCTTACTACTTGATGAAATTGATCTGATGAATTGTGATATCATATTCTTCACTGCTGAAGTATATGAGGTTCGTAAGTTGCACTAATTCATCTGCAGGATGATCAACCCAAAGCCACTGAATGGGTACTTGATAGTGGATGTACAAATCACATGACTGGTGACAGGAATCTGTTGATGGATGCTCCCTTATCGTCATCACATCTGAAGCATATCATCTTCGCTGACAAAAGCAAAAGTCAGGTATTGGGTCTAGGTAAGGTTGCTATCACAAAGGATCGACACATGGACAAAGTCATGCTTGTTGAGTCCTTAGGATACAACCTTATGTCTGTCTCAATGCTTTGTGATCTTGATATGGTTGTTGTCTTTGGCAAGTATCATTGTGTTGTGATTATGGAAGCTGACAAATCCAAAGTATTCGAAGGCTTTAGGAGAGGAGACTTGTATATTGTTGATTTCTCTGCAGATTCACAACCAGCCGTGTGCCTACTTGCAAAAGCTTCAGAAGGATGGCTATGGCATCGATGACTTGGTCATGCAGGCATGAGGAATTTGCACACGCTTGCAAAGAAGAAGCATGTCATTGGCATTGAGAATGTCAAATTCCTCAAGGATCACTTATGCGGTGCCTGTGAAGCTGGAAAGATGACCAAGGCCAAGCATCTAGCGAAGACTATCATGACCACTACTCGTCCATTCGAATTGCTTCACATGGATCTCTTCGGTCCTAATCATTATTCCTCTGTTTCAAATGAAGCATCTTAATATGGCTTTGTTATTATTGATGATTATTCTCGTTACACATGGGTACACCTTGTCTCTTACAAAACTGAAGTGCAGGAAGTCTTCAAACGATTTTCCTCGAGGGCTTCAACCAACTTTCGTGTGAAGATCAAGCACATCAGAAGTGACAATGGCACTGAGTTCAAGAATTCGGGTCTCGATGACTATCTTGATAAACTTGGTATTACTCATGAGTTATCTGCTCCTTATACTCCTCAACAGAATGGCGTCGTGGAGCGCAAGAACAGGACTGTTGCTGAGATGGCTCGCACTATGCTCGATGAGTACAAAACCCCTCGTCATTTCTGGGTTGATGCAATTGATACTGCGTGCCATATCATCAACAGAGTATATCTTCACAAATTCTTCAAGAAGACTGCCTATGAACTCCTCACTGACAAGAAACCCAATGTGAGTTATTTCAAAGTCTTTGGTGCTAAATGCTGGATTAGAGATCCTCATCACAACTCTAAATTTGCACCGAAAGCACATGAAGGTTTTATGCTTGGTTACGGAAAGGACTCGCACACCTACAGAGTCTTCAACAATGTCCTTCACAAGATTGTTGAAATTGTAGATGTGCGGTTCGATAAAACTAATGACTCGCAAAGAGAGCACCTACCTTCTGTGTTAGATGAACCAGCACCTGAGGATTCTATCAAGCACAAGGCCACTGAAGATATCATTCCTACTGAAGAATCTGCTGAAGAATTCATTTCAGAACGTGAAGAACGTCGAGCTGATGCACCTGAAGAAAATGCTGAGGAAATTGATGCTGAAGAAAATGCTGATCAAATTCCTCAATGACAACTAGCTCATCCTCGCGTTGCAAAAGAAGTGCAAGTGGAGAAGATCATCGATGACATTAGAGCACCAGGTCCTCTCACACGCTCAAAAGCTTCACATCTATCTAACTTTTGTGGGCATTTTGCTTTTGTCTCTATCACAGAGCCCACTAAGGTAGATGAAGCATTTCTGGAGCCTGAGTGGATTCAGGCCATGCAAGAAGAATTACATCAGTTCAAGCTCAACAATGTCTGGGAACTAGTCAATCGTCCCGATCCTCGCAAGCGTAACATCATTGGCACAAAGTGGATGTACCGCAACAAGCAAGATGAAAATGGTGTTGTGGTGAGGAATAAGGCACGACTAGTAGCTCAAGGCTACACACAGGTTGAAGGAATTGATTTCGATGAAACCTTTGCACCTGTTGCTAGACTTGAGGCTATTCGCATATTGCTTGCTTATGCTAACCATCATGATATCATCTTATATCAAATGGATGTGAAAAGTGCATTCCTCAATGGTAAGCTTGAGGAAGAAGTATATGTTGCTCAACCCCCAGGTTTTGAAGATCCAAAACACCCTGACAAAGTCTTCAGACTTAACAAGGCCCTCTATGGCCTCAAGCAGGCCCCACGGGCGTGGTATGATACATTGAAGGAATTCTTCATGAAGAAAGGCTTCACACCCAGTTCACTTGATCCCACTCTCTTTACTAAATCTTATGATGGTGAACTGTTTGTGTGCCAAATATATGTTGATGATATCATCTTTGGCTGTACTGACCAACGTTACAGTGATGAATTTGCCTATATGATGAGTGAAGAATATCAAATGTCTATGATGGGAGAGTTGAAATTCTTCTTAGGTCTTCAAATTCATCAACAGCGCAATGGCATATTCATATCTCAGGAGAAATACCTCAAGGATGTCCTGAAGAAATTCGGCATGCAAGATTGCAAAGGCATCAAAATTCCTATGCCCACAAATGGTCATCTATGCACTGATGAAAATGGTATTGACTTCGATCATAAGGTATACCGCTCCATGATTGGCTCTTTATTGTACTTGTGTGCATCTAGGCCAGATATAATGCTTAGTGTTTGCATGTGTGCCCGATTTCAAGCTGCACCGAAGGAATCACACCATAAGGCTGTGAAGCATATTCTTCGATATCTAGCTCACACACCAACACTAGGATTATGGTATCCCAAGGGCTCGGATTTTGATCTTATTGGATATTCTGACTCTGACTATGCTGGTGACCGTGTGGACCGCAAGTCAACATCCGGTACTTGTCATTTCCTCGGACGATCCTTGGCTGTTGGTCCTCAAAGAAACAGAACTGCGTATCACTGTCTACTGCTGAAGCTGAGTACATTGCTGCTGGTTCTTGCCGTGCTCAACTGCTTTGGATGAAGCAAACACTCAAGGACTATGGCGTCAACGTGAAGAATGTGCCTCTCCTCTGTGACAATGAGAGTGCCATCAAGATTGCTAACAACCCAGTTCAGCACTCGAAGACAAAGCACATTCAGATTCGTCATCATTTTCTTCGTGATCATGTGTTGAAGGGCGACATTTCTATTGAGCATGTGAAGACTAAAGAACAGTTAGCCGATATCTTCACTAAGCCCTTGGATGAGAAGAGATTTAGCAAGTTGCGGTGTGAGCTAAATATCTTACAGTCTTCGAATGTACTTTGAAAAGGCACTCATCCTAACACTTATGCAAAATTGATGACTTAGATGTGCAACACATGAAGAAACGTTTTTCTTCAAACAATGAAGAATAACACTCTAAGTGTGAAGAAATTAATGAAGAATTTGATTCTCAGAACCCTACGACAATTGTACGCGGTGTCTGAAATCATCATTCTTATACGGTGGGTCACGCCACCACAAAAGTTGAATATCTTCAATTTGAGTTTTTCCTCAGTTTTGAAATTCCTCAGTTGTTCAAATTCTTCAACTTTGCAAAATCTTCACTTGTGCCGTCGTTTTTATTCA
>NC_041390.1:585313968-585420036 GCF_002162155.2 Triticum dicoccoides
TATATGAGTTTATGTCCTCTACAACATTCACTTATAGCTATTTCTTCAAGACGGTTTTTCTGCTAAGTGAATGTGATCGGACCCTTCCCCTCTATGCTATACTCAATCCAATCTATTCACAAATTCTTCATGTGCGTTCTATTTGAAACTCGTTCAAATTCTTCATTGTGTCCTTGTCAGCTGAAGAAATTGTGAACGGAACGTTAAAACTAATCTTATCCAAAATTTTCGGTTTTGCCGCTCAAACTGTTCCGCATCCCATGATGCATTATTCTATTCACCCACGATCTTACACGATCTCCACTACACAGTATGTGGGTGACACATGTCGTGAGAAGGAGAACAGGCAGGGGCACGTTCGTCCCAAATCTTCGGGCGAGCAGTTTTTCACCGTGGCTATAAATACCCCTGTCCCCTTCCTCACTTCTTTTACTCCGCTCGATCTCTCTCCCGCTCGAGCTTCTCAAACCCTAGCGCCGCCGCTACTCCATTGTCACCGGTGAGGAAGAGCTTCACTGCCTCGACCTCGTCGCCGTCGTACTCGCGCCGACCGCGGAAATCTTCACCTCCGCCGCCGCCGTAGACGTCTTCCTCCACCGAGTTAGGGCGTGGAAGATCTACATCGACGAACTTCACTGTTTCAACTCATAGTTCGTCTTGTTCTTCATTCAGGGTAATTAAAAGTTACTTTTACTTCCCTCTTTGATTAAAAACTTTACTACAAAATCTTCAAAAGGTGTTTTATTCTTGAAATCTTCACACACAAAACACCTCACAAATCTTCTGTTCTTGATTCATTTCTCTAAGCTTTATTTTCTTCAAGATTCCTCAATTGTGTGGATCTCCGATCTATACAACTCTGGAACCTAAGACAAAGCATTCTTAGTGAAATTCTTCAAGACGCATCTGGTCAAATTCCTCAAACTTGTTCTTTTTGAAAAACCTTCTGAGAATGCATGTGACCTCTCCAAATTCCTCGCAACTATATTCTGTTCACAGGTACACATGTCCGCTGCTGAATCATTAGGTTCTCATCAACTTAACTCGTTTGCAGCGTTCCTCGAAGAAAAACTGCATACTTCTTCAGAGAATTCGATTGTTCAAATTCCTCAGCTGAAGAATATGGCAGATGGTAAGAAGCCTCAGAAAGGAGGAAAGAAACCTGAGGTCATGACTGCTTTTGAGATCCCTGAGGATATATATGCTGAGTACTGCACACCTGATGAAGCCAAGTTTGGCAAAGAGAACAAAAATCAGCGCAAGGTGCGCATTCAGAGGATTGAACAGAGATGGGCACGTGAATGGCGGGAGTACAGATATGTTACTCCAAAGTACATGAAGAAATTCGCTCTCAACCCTCCATGCCCAAGAAATCCACTGGCACCTGGCCAAGAGGCTGATCCCACTAGTCTCGAACGCAGTGAGGATTTTCCTGAAAAATGGGCCAAGCGCCAAGCCAAATTGGCAAGACAAGCCAGAGAAGCAGTGAGGAAATTCAATGAAGATTCTGCTGCTGCTACTGCTACTGAGGCCTCTGTCAAGCCGAGGAAATCAATGGTTAAGAAGCCCGCTCGTAAGCCAAGTGCTTCACCAACAATGCCCTCACGACCAAGTTCCTCAGCTGCGCCCTCACGGCCAGAATCTTCAAAGTCCTCAAGACCAATTCCTCAAGCTGCCCCCGCTCCTCCAAAATCCTCAGCACCTCCACCAAAGTCCTCAGTTGTTTCGACAAAGTCCTCAGCACCTGTGCATCTGGCCTCGTGCCAAAGGACTGTAGGCATCTCTATTGCCTCTGGTGTCTCAGCAAGTTCCTCAGCAGCGCCTAATTCTTCATCTGGCCCAACTTTGCCGAAGACTAAAGCAACTGCTGGACGAGGTACTCGCCCAAGTCCAAAGAAGAAACAGGTCGCCTTCCAAGAGCCACCTGAAGATGATGAGGCTGATGATGATGAACTTGCGGAAATCATCAGAGACCGACAAGTCAGGGCCGCTAGAGCCAAAGGCACACCTGTGCCACTGCTACTGGATCCAAGGGCAATCCTCGATTACATTGATCTCTGGCATAAGGATCCTAACACACCTATGCCTAACTTCAAGCTGACACCTGGTCAGAATCACATGCTGACTCATTTCATCCAAGAGGAGAAATGGAAATATGACAGGGCCAGAGAGATCAAGAAATCGCAGTACAGAAAAGAGAAACTGCTGAAGAAAAATGTTGTCAAAATGACAACTGAAGAACTCATCAAGATGCAGGCTGAAATCAAAGCCCTCAGCGACAACTTTAACTCGTACTATGCTGATTGGCAAGGAGCCAAAGTCAGGTTTGTAAAACTGACTGAACAGTTCACAAATGTTGCAGCCCCATCGCAACAAGAAGTTCCTCAAGCTGAAGCATCTGTTCAGCAAACTGAAGAACATATCAGCACCGCTGATGATTTTCAGGCTGCTGAAGAAAATGCTAGTTCCAGGGCTGATGACTCCATTCCAGCCGCTGAAGAAATTGCTAGGGCATCCACTAGTGGTGCGCCTGAAGAAACTGAAGAAGTCAGGGCAACTGCATCAGTTGCGCCTGAGGAAAATCAACCATATTCCTCAGCTCCACCTGCGCCTACACCAACTCCAATCCTTCCATCTGCATCAGATGTGAAGAAGACCAAGGCTGCAGAGCGAGCTGCAGTGAAGAAAAGGAAAGCATCAAGTGCTTCAGAATCTTCAGCCCCAAAGAAGATGAAGCCCATGACCAGTTCGTTCGACAATCCAATTGATGTTGTTCCAATTTCAACCATGCCATCAAAGGACCTTGTTCCTTTTGGTGAAGAATATGAGATCCCAAGCGGATCTGATGAAGAAACTCAATCTGCTGCTTTGTCAGAGCAGATTGATGAAGAAATTGAAGTGGATGCAATCCCTTCAACCCCAATGGTCTCATCACCAATGCCTCAGTTTAATGCTGAAGAGGCTGGTGTTGAAGAAATTGATGATGAAGATGTGGACATTGGAAGCACAACTCCATTGATGAATGACGACTTTTGGGAAAGTCAGCATCCAAATTCCCCAGTCTTCACCCCACTGCAGGAAATTCCTCACTCTCCTGCACCTACTGTTCAATTGGGCTCTGAAGAAACTCATCCCACTACATCTGTGCATGAAGAAATTCCAGCCACTAGTGCTGAAGAAACTGCTGCTGATACTGAAAATGTGACTGCACCTGAGGAGGAACCAGAAATTCCTCAGCATGAAGAACCTGAGATCGTGATTCCTGAGGTAGTGATGCAACTCACTGACACTCCTCTGCCAAAGCCAAAGGATCCGTTCTCAAGGAAGCAAAAGTTCAAGGCTGAAGACTTCTTTGGCGAGCATGTATTCTTCACAGATTACAACCCTTATGACTCTGCTCGCATAAGGAAGAGGCGTTTCTGGACTGCTAGTCAAGCCAACTTCTATTCCTCAGTACTATTCAACAAAGACAAAGTCTTCGACCATGCACATATTCCTCACGTAGATATGGAGTCCATGCCGTGCTTCACGCCAGTCCTCAGTGTTCTTTATGATTCTGGACTGCTCAATTTCTGCACTGACATCTGTGGTTGGAATGAAGAACTCATTCTTCAGTTCTACGCAACGCTGCACATCACCGGCAACTCTGAAGATGTGAATTCATGGGTTCTGGACTGGATGACTGAGAACACACATTACAAGGCCCCAGCATCTGAATTGCTTCGTGCCCTTCCTCTAAGTCCTCCCCTTGAAGATGCACATTGTGTTTACAACGAACCTGAGCTTTCAAATCACTACATGCAAGTGCTGATGAAGCCTTTGAAGCCAGGGCAGGCCCCATGAACCAAATTCCTCGTCAAGGAATTGTTGTATGTGCCTCGGACCGTCTATCGCATTCTATCGAAGATAATGAGTCCTATCAAAGGCCACGACTCAAATGATGAAGAAGTCGTTGGCATCATGAAGAACATGCTTTTCAACATCTGTCATGGCGTTCCCGTCAACTTCCATTATTTCTTCATGAGGACTCTGGCAAACATTGCTATGTCACCTTTTGAGCTGAAGCCTTATGCGCCATGGATTATGAGATTCATCAGGACAAGGTCTTCACTCAACTACAAAGCTGAAACTCTCAACCACTGCAGCTACTTGCCCCCTATTGAAGTCCTCAAAAGGACATTTTCCTCAGCTGAAGAAAAGGGCAAGGCTACTGCTGTGATAGATGAAGGCATTCATCCATTGGATGGTCAATTTCGCAAGGCTGCTTCTTATTCCACCAATGATGACTCTGCCATACATGACTCTGCCGCCAACAATGCCAAGCCAAATCCTCAAGCCACAGCACCCAGGGTGATGACTGATCGTGAGTTACTCCTCAGTCTTCATCAAAAGGTTGATCGCAATCACAAATGGGTCAAGCGTCAGTTTGGTTCAATTCTTCACAACATGACTTCAACACACAATGCAGTGAAGAAAAACCACTACTACCTTCATGAAACCCTCAACCGCACCTGGGCTGTTCTATCACAAGTCTACAACGCTGAAGATCTGGAGAAAATGGGTCTCAAAGAAGCATTTGACTGGTCTGCACCTCCTCCGAAGAAATACAAGAAGGTCAAGGTTCCTTCTTTGGTGGCCAGCTCCTATTCTTCATCGCGTGAGACTGATGAAAATGAAGACTTGGACGACACTGCGGCAGGCCCTACTTCAACGACCGACCCCAACAACGCTGGCGCTCCTTCATCAACTTGATTATTTTCAGGAGCGTTAGTCCTCAGTTTCGATCGTTTTGGTCATTTGATGACAAAGGGGGAGAAATTTGAGTTAGTCTTCAAGCGGGTCTATTTTAATGCCCTTATACATCTTTTTTTTGCTAAGTTGCAACTCTCGTTCTTCTGAAACTTTATTGGATCGAGTTGTAATCTTAAACCCGATGGTGCTCTGATACTTTTGTTGCACTGTGCTCTGATACTTTTGATGCGCTATTCTGCATGCTTATTCCTCATTAATATTATTGCACGCATGCTGAATTACATCAGGCACCATATTTCATCATGCATTTCAAATTCTTCATATTATATATCAAATGCGTGTATGAATTACAAGATATAGGGGGAGATCTCCATGATTCAACTCTTCAAGTGTGCATTGCTTCAAAAGCAAATTCCTCACTATGCACATCTTCAGGGGGAGTTCTTCTATATCTTGCAATCAAATTCCTCAATATCAGTATTTACACTTCATATATTTATCCCCGTTGAAAACTTAACCTATATTGTCATCAATCACCAAAAAGGGGGAGATTGTAAGTGCATCTAGTGCCCCTTAGTGATTTTGGTGTATTGAAGACTTATAGGTTAAGTATCTAATGTGTTTATGAGTATACACAGGTCTATAAGTCTATGAGGAGTTTGATATTTACAGAGAAAGTCGACTCCTAAAAAAGAAGTTCTTCAACTGAAGACTTTGATATTCTGAAGACCTTCTGAAGACTTTGAAAGTGAAGAAATTGGTGTGATCCTGAAGACTTGGAATTCTTTCGAGGAACATGAAGCGTGAAGACTTTTGTTTTTGTTGTTTCATTTTCTCTTTCTTGAGTCATAGGAAATACCGTACTGTTAAAGGGGGTCGAGGAAATACTAAGGAGAAAATTTCCATGTGATGCTCAACTCAAATCCTACACCTACCAATCCCTTCGAGTGAAGCCATTGGAAATCTCATACAGTTCAGTCCATTTCTTCAGTGACAGAGACGCAGTTCTTCTGGTCACTGAGGACTTTGTTCTGACTGAGGAGTTAGGAATTCGCCAGTGCGAATTGCCTACACTGTGAGGAACATGATAGCCCTGAGGAATTTGCACCTCAAATTTCCGACCATTGCTGTGCTACGCGCCGGCTGTCCCAAAATATCTTATCCACCTAACGGTCATATCATTGAAGGACATTTATGTCTTATCATGTCGGGCTGCTCCCTAGGCTATAAATAGCCGCCCCCTACAACCACTAGCTGGTTGGCTGCTCCGCGAGAAACCGACACTTGTCATTTGAGAGCATCCCATCCTCCGAGGACTTTGAGCGAAAATCATCAAGTGAGGAAAATCCAAACCCAAACCCAAAACACCTACAACCCAAAGTGATTGAGCATCACTGAAGAGATTGATCCTGCGTGGATCCGACGCTTGTTACCTTTGAAGACTGTGCTTCTTCCAGACGGTTAGGCGTCAAGGTCTAGAGCATCCAAGAGCAATTGTGGATCGCCGAGTGACCGAGTTTGTCAAGGTTCGGAAGTCACCTGAAGACTTACCACAAGTGATTGGGCGAGGACTGTGTGTCCTTAGTTCAAGGAGAATACGGTGAGCACTGTGTGTCCGGGACTGTGTGTCCTCGAGTTTAAATACTCAGCCGCTCCAACCAGATGTACAACTGAGACAGCAGTTGGAACTGGTCTACCAAATCATTGTCTTCACCAAGCCAATTGGTTCTATTTCCTCAACACTTTCATTTCCTCATTACTGTGTTGTGTGTTTATTCATATCTGTGTTTGAAGACTTTGACTAAAGACTTTCTCAATTTCCTCAGTTCAATTTCTTCAGTCTGTTTGTCTTCATCTTGTGCTATCCTGTGTTTACGCTTCCTGTACTCTGTGTTTGTCTTTATTTCATCATGATGACCATGCATGTATTCTGCTATGTTTACTTCTGAGTACTTATTCCCCTGCTAGTAGTTCTTCGCTAAGGAATTTCCTCACTAGAAAATTCCTCAGTGAAGAATTTCATAAAAAAATCGCCTATTCACCCCCCCCTCTAGTCGATATAACGCACTTTCAGCTCTACAATTCATGAATGCGGGTAGCTATCGCCGGGCGAGAACGTACGCGGGCGAGGGAGGACGGTTTTGGGTGGGACAGGGTGGTCAGAAGTGGGTGTAGGTGTTGTCCAGACGACCAAGCCCCCACAAGTTTGTCTCCGGTTTGCGGGACAAAGTGCGTCTGGACCGCCTTTCAAACCAATGCAGGACCGCATTGGACGACGCAACATGCCCGGACCGCGCGATCCGAACATATGCGGGCTGTTTGAGGGTTGCCGTTGGAGATGCCCTTACTAGTTACTACCTATTTGAAGAAGTTCAAAACAGCCCAAAACAAAGGGCATCTGAAATGTATCATCTAAAGAAACTTGAATATTACCCTAAAGCTTTTAAAGCAGTACCTGGATGCTTACGTGCTCTTTATGACATGATTAAAATGCATAGAACCACCACGATTAAATTGAAATGCATACAATCAATGCGGTTGTTGCTTCACATCAGATCGAAATTAATGTGAATGTGCTCCTACAGCATGATTAAAATTGTATGGAACCACCACGATTAAATAAAACTGCATAAAGGCAACATGGTTGTTGCTTCATATCAAATCTGAGTTGGGAGTGGTTAAAGGTCACTTGACTGAAAACATAATTCGGGCAGTTGGATCAGTCAACTGACCACAAACCTGTGCCGCTTTGATAGAATTGAGATCCGACTCGAAGCGTGTACAAAAGCACATCGACTGTTTGGCAAATCCATTAACAATGAATCTAGCAACTCCAATAGGAAGAGTGTCCAAACAGTGCTTTCTGATTGTGAAAATACATACGAACAAGAAAAACATAGAAAACCGAAGGGAAAAGGGAAGGTTATTGGGTAACACATACAAACAGGAAGCAAGTTATGTGCAAGTTTGGACACTCTTTACAAACAGGAAAATACACATATAAACAAGGAGCAAGTTATGTGCATGTTTGGACACTCTTTACAAACAGGAAAATACATACTACTTCAGATATATTGCATACACAAAAATACCTAAAAACCCAACTTAAAGGAAAAAAGGGGAAACATATACAAGCAGGAAAAACATAGAAAAACAAAGGGAAAAAGGGATGGGCTAGGTGGTACACATAATGGGCTTCAACCCAGTAGCAAATTGCCTAGCCCAAATATATGGTCAGTAAAAAAACATTAGCCCAAACCACCTCACAAAATTGCCCATAAAAAAACACAACACGAATCTCAGAGCTAGAATCAACGATCATAAAATCGACTACCCAAATTCAAAATTCAGGCAACTTACATGTAGCTAAAGTGATCCTTGTTAATAATGTGATGATACCTCTTATTTAAACATAGAAATTAGTGCTTCATTCAATTGCAAGAAGAGAAATGGAACATGCATGGGCATTATTCATAAAAGAAGTCATTCTTCAAACCATAGCCAAGCCGGAAGTAGAGTCCAACGCTTCACACTTAGTTGGGAACTTGGAATTGCTTTTACAATGTTATCGATCTTTATGTTATGACTTGGAAGCATCAGGATTTACGAGCGCACATCCACTCAGGTTCGTACTAGCATACCCTCACCATACTTCAATGCCACATGACACTGTGCACAGTAGGTTTGGGTCTCTTGGGAGAGGTGGCCTCCCGCTCTAATGTGCCGCGACTGCCTGCTAGGCTATTTTACAGTAGTGGGAACCTTAACTCCAAAGGTCAATATAGAGCAAAAGACGCTTATGATGGATAGTTCACTAGAAGAATTCATCAACCTAACTACTAGTAGCGCTCATTTGTTTCCTATGCTACTACTAATAATTTAGGAATTAAAAAAATAAAAGTTAGATGTAGTATTCATGGATGGCAATACGTCCAGTGCAAACCTAACCAACGTCACATAACATTCTCAAGATTCCATTTAACTTCAGACACACACAATGATCATCGAAAGGTGGGTACCTTCCCTGGTGTTCCATCATCAACCTAAACAGACAACTTCCCTAGATGTATCTACCAAGGCTCAGAGCTTAGACGTCGGTGGACCCGAATCCTCCCTCCCCCGGACGGTGGCGTCGAGGTCCACCACCTCGGCGACCTCCGGCGTTGAAATCACCTGGACAATCATCTACGCGACATGGCCACCAACTTCACGGAGAAGTCCGCCTCTGAGTGGTTGAAGAGCACAACGCCCACCGGCTGCGCTAGTCAGCGTCGGTCACCCCTGCGCCCATGTCGAGAAAGTGAAAACTTGTTAGTACGCAAATTGCATCAGTTCAACTAAATGGTATATTCCAATTCACAAGACCCATTAATTAAGTTTAGATTCTTTCTCATCTAGCAATTTAAAGGGGCTCATGCCGAAAATATATGCTTAATTCCTCACTGGCTATTCAAACTAAATGGTCCAAGAACTTTGGGACAATCAACAACCTTTTCTCTTGATCTCCGCTAGCTACTTTGGATTCAACAAGAAAAGGAACATTTATTTGAACTGAAAAGAACAAGCAGGCAAGCATGCTATCAATCTTCTGGCTAGAATTTCACAAAGTGCACCTGTCAAGTGTACTCTAACAATCGACGTGTCCCATCTCCTCATGATTAAGGACTCTAGCTGAGCCGACAACATAGAGCAAGATGTAGTCGTTTCCGAGCATGAACCCTTGGCTGTCATCAATGAACTTGCAACATCCATCATGCCCATTGTAAAATATGTTAGTTTCAGATAAGAAAAGAACTGAACTCTGAACATATGATGTTATCTAAATCCTTACTTTATGGAGATGTCATCGGCAGCAAAAAAAAGGAAATATATTTCAATGATTTTGGTGTTGCAACAACGTATATACTTTATCACATTATAAGTCCTCACACCATCAACTATGACAAAATCTGAGAGTATAAGTCTGGTTACATTCACCCAAGTCCAAACATAAAATTCTGTCCAACATAGTACATCCCACTTTGATAATTTCATAGTATTTAATATAACGAATGAAACCTGACAAGTGATATGCGTTTAAGTATCTACATAACAGCCTCTAAAATTTTCATGTTGTAACTTTATTTTAATACCACCTCTAACAGGGCCTAATCTCCCATATCAAAATACTGTACCCAGGAACATATATTTCGGGACAGCAAACTAAATTGATGGCTGCTCTCAAACCGTACATCCAAACGACACAAATAAATACTCTAAAGAAACCTTGGAACTTTATCTAAAACTTATGTAAAGGGGCCAACTCAAAATTCTAAGCCTAGCTAACTCATTTTTCAGATCTAAGCTTGCTGTCCAAATTGGACAGTGCAGTTTTTAACTGAACCAAGTTCAGTTTACAGCCATGATGCAGAACTAGATGCTAAAACTAACACCTTGTAGGAAGAGGCGATGCACCATTTTTACCTCGAATCAAAGGCTTCGCATATGCGCTTTGGCCGGATAAATAGATGATATCTCCCTTAACAGTATCCATGCCATGATGCAGAACTAGTATTTCCAAATTTCGCCAAATCACCACTCGAGCATTTCTAGAGGAAATTAATTGATTCTCTACATAGCATCTGCCCTACAATAGCTATGAACCTGGGTTACTTGCTGTCAAGAGAGACCCGATGGTAGGGTTGCAAAAACAGAGGAGGGGCTACTCTGTTTCGGGCAACAACCATGCCTTTTAGTTTAGCATTTTCCAGGTACGTGACAAGACAAGATAGGTAGTTAGTGGTGAGTGTCCACGGTGAAGGGCCAAGCAGCACATGACTGAAACTGAGATCGGAATACTATTAGCATTATTTCCTCATGATGATTCAGAACTGAAAACGTGAGCAATTACTGTGCACTCAAAGAAGTTTAGTTTGAGTGGCCACCAAAAATTAGAAATGGTTCCATGAATGCAACAAATGTTAATAACTAGCTATAAGACAAAACATGGCTTGAATTATAATAGACAGACCATATTCAGAATGCACCAGTAATTAACATTAAATCCAGATTCTTAAAGCATGTGGTTAATCGATACTTCTGTGTGTTGGAGGGACTGTAGTTTAGCAACTTGTTCTCAAGTATGCAATGTTTCCAAGTGGCTAAAAAGCAAAGCAAAAGGCAAAGCCATCTTTGACTCCAACAACTATAACAACATTCGATAGCTAGAGTCCCAACCAAGGAAGACAGATCAACTAGCCATAGTCCTGTACCAACCAAATATATATTATTACATCAAGTAGGCACTTAGATGCTCAGCTTTAGATAATGGGATTTCATGACATCATGAAGAACCACATACCACATACTTAAGAAGGTGCCAATAAAGAATGCACCAATAATTGACACCTCAAATAGAGAATGTGCCAGTAATTAAGATCCAGATCATAAAGCCTGGTGAATCGACTTATTTGGGGGGTTTAGCAACTTGATACACTAATCTTGGATATAAAATGTCCAGCCCCAAAGTAGCTCCAATTAAAGGAGCTCATTTTGCAGAATATTAGAGATAGCATTTTAAAAACAGTGAAAAACAACAACATACAAATTTGACATTGAATTGATGGTAACAGGATGACGAGAAATGCTAATATAACCCCATCCAGTGTTATTCACCTCAGACTAATGGTCTATTGCTAGGGTTTAAGCGTCAGCAAACTGATCCAAACAAAACAATTAACATTAGTCAAAATGCTCGACAGCAGATTCTGCCTAACGTACTACAGATCACGAAGCGGTCATGTGGGCACAGGGAAATGGTATAGATCATAGATGAAATTAATCAATCAGATGCGAATTTTAATCGAGACCAACAACTCTACCAAACGAGATCTGAGGGGCGGGCGGAAGGGAGGAGGAAGGGTACTCACAGGCCTCCGGCGACGCCTCCGGCGAAGAGGGACTTGCAGACGGTGAGGACCTGGTGGCCGGGGCCCTTGACGCCCTCGCACGCGAGCTTGGCCTCCTCAGCCAGGTTGACGATGGTGTTGATGGCCGTGCCGCCCCTGCTCTTCCCCACCACGTCCTCCGATGCCATCTCCTCGCCCGCGTCCGCCTCCCCTCTTGCCCTCCCGGATCGCGCGCGGCGGCGACGACGACGGCGGCCTCCCCTTGCCGCGCCTCGGAGGAAGATGCAGGGGAGAAGGAGAGGGAGAGGCTGGGGATCGCCAGTGGGGAGGTCGCCGGGGTGGTGGGCGGCGGCAGCGTGGGATGGGAGGGAGACGAGGGGTGAATCGGGAGAAGAGAGGAGGTGGAAGGGAGGCTAGCGGTGGAGGGGATCTGGATCGAGGGTTGGGTGTTTTTTTTCGAGACAAACAATGGTGGACTTGTGGGTGGAGTGGGACGGTTGGTGGGGTGGATCGGGGGTGGGTGGTGTGGAAATGTACAGTAGCGTGGGCATCAGACCTGCGCTACAGCTATTCACAAAATAGTAGCGCAGGTTTATAATCATCGCTACTACTATGGCATGTACCGGGGGGGGGGCACGGCAGAGACCACTTAGTAGTAGCGAGGGTTAAAAACACGCGCTACTGCTATCAACTTAGTTGTAGTGAGGGGTAAAAGCCCGCGCTACTAGTAAGTAGCAGTAGCGAGGGGTATAAACCCACGCTACTAGTAAGTGTCTGTGTATAAGCTTTTCCTTAATAGTGTGGTGTAAATACGGAAAACAAGGAGATCAAGTTGTACATGGGGCTGTCATTGCCAAA
The DNA here is from genome assembly GCF_002162155.2 of Triticum dicoccoides. Lineage (NCBI taxonomy): Eukaryota > Viridiplantae > Streptophyta > Magnoliopsida > Poales > Poaceae > Triticum > Triticum dicoccoides. Next base: position 585,326,466 of record NC_041390.1, read on the forward strand.
TAGAAACTGGACGGCTGATTGGTTGGATAAACGAGGATGGCTTTGCAATAGTTTGCACCTTTGGTGATCGGGCTCCAGAAACGACATTGCACATCCTACTGGGCTACATCTACTCGAAGAAGGTATGGATTAAGGCGCATTGCATTCACCCGCAAAAGGCTGATATTTCTTTGGGGGCCAAGAGTGTTAAATCGTGGTGGCGTAAGCTCAACTCAACTGGACCAAAATAGCCGAGAAGTAAGTAGCTGACATTTGTGGTCTACATGGCATGGCACTTGCAGAAAAAACAAAACAAACATCTCCTCCAGCAAAAGCAGATTCAACGGTAGGCCTTGACCGATGATTTTGGCCTTTTAGGAGAGACATTTAGGGAGTAGTTCATTTGGTGTTGTGCTGACTAGACATGTTTCTGATCTCGTGGTCTTATCACTGATCCTTTCTGTAATCCTTTCTTGACTGTACATTTTTTCCCTTTCTAATACTCCCTCCGTTCCTAAATATAAGTCTTTTTAGAGATTTCAGTATAAACTACATACAGATGTATATAGACATATTTTGGAGGAGTGTAGATTGACTTATTTTGCTCCGTATGTAATCCATATTGAAATCTCTAAAAACACTTATATTTAGGAACAGAGGGAGTATAAGGCAAAGTAGTAATTATTGTAGAAGATCCAACATTTTCTGGAACAAAATAGGAAATAATGATGAAACAAACGATCCCATACAGAGCGGACAGTTTTACTCTGTACTAGTAGTCAAGTAAAAATCACTTGTTGAAGTCATGAGTATCAACATTTCTAAAATATGTTGTTTTTCTCCACACCTACTTAGATAGTACTTTGCGATTAACCTAATTAACCAAACAATAGCTCATCTCTCTCTCTCTCCACCAACACGATCTATCAGCTCCTCTATGTGTCTTTTTCTACCGCTGTCCTCTGTGGCTTATGTTGGCCAGCCACCAAATGAAGAAAAAAATGCTATATTAACTGTGATCATCTAAATAAACTCAACCAAAGCACATCTGAACTATGAGCACATAAAGAAAATTAACACAATTATATGGGAGATCTCATGACACTAAATGCATCCCCACCCCTTATGGCAGGAATAAAATGCATGGAGGCAGATAGGTGGTTGCATCACATCACATCAAAGGTTAATGTAATGCTACTCCTGGGGGGGGTTATATCTACCCCTATTTAAACACGAGAAGAGATATGGGACATGAACACTATTCATAGTGTTTCTTCACGCCTAAGCTTAACAAGGAGTAGAGGTCAGTGATGGCTAGCATACATAATTGGAATTGCTTTTGCAATGTCGTCAAAGCCAAACGACACCCTTGGACTTGAAAGTATCATAATTAACGACTACATCGACTCAGCTTTCTACACAGAGTAGCGTATCTATGATGGTCAGCTAGAGATAGTCACTCTGGCAACCATGTGTTGGCCGTCAAACCAGAACTTTTTTTGATCAAACCAGAATATTGAGAGCGGTGCATTGCCGCTTTCTCCACCAAACACAAGGACTGTACTTTGGGGAGAGGGGCCTCCTCGGGTGGCTACTGGCGGAATCTTTTCCTCACCCTCAATTGTGCGAGATCATTGTTGGTGTCTCTGCAAGTGTGGAGACAATCGGGGATTATTCTCAAGAATGACACTGTTGGGGAACGTTGCAGAAAACAAAAATTTTCCTACAGTTTCACCAAGATCCATCTATGAGTTCATCTAGCAATGAGTGATCGGATGCATCTACATACCTTTGTAGATCGCGAGCGGAAGCATTCATAGAACGGGGATGAGGTAGTCGTACACGACGTGATCCAAATCACCGGAGATCCTAGCGCTGAACGGATGGCACCTCCGCGTTCAACACACGTACGGTCAGCATAACGTCTCCTCCTTCTTGATCCAGCAAGGGGAGAGGAGAGGTTGAGGAAGATGGCTCCAGCAGCAGCACGACGGCGTGGTGGTGATGGAGCTGCAGTACTCCGGCAGGGCTTCGCCGAGCTCTACGAAGGAGGAGGAGGTGTTGGAGAGGGAGAGGGAGGCACCAAAGGCGTGGTTTGAGAGGCCCTCCTTCCCCCACTATATATAGGGAGCCCAGGGGGGCGCCGGCCCTAGGAGATCCAATCTCCTAGGGGGGCGGCGGCCAAGGGAGGATTCCCTCCCCCCCAAGGCACCTAGGGGGTGCCTTCCCCTTGTGGGACTCTTCCCTTCTTGAACCCTAGGCGCATGGGCCTCTTGGGGCTGGTGCTCTTGGCCCATGTAGGCCAAGGCGCACCCCCTACAGCCCATGTGGCCCCCCGGGGCAGGTGGACCCACCCGGTGGACCCCCGGGACCCTTCCGGTGGTCCCGGTACAATACCGGTGACCCCGAAACTTGTCCCGATGGCCGAAATAGCACTTCCTATATATAATTCTTTACCTCCGGACCATTCCGGAACTCCTCGTGACGTCCGGGATCTCATCCGGGACTCCGAACAACATTCGGGTTACTGCATATACATATCCCTACAACCCTAGCGTCACCGAACCTTAAGTGTGTAGACCCTACGGGTTCGGGAGACATGTAGACATGACTGAGACGGCTCTCCGGTCAATAACCAACAGCGGGATCTGGATACTCATGTTGGCTCCCACATGATCCTCGATGATCTCATCGGATGAACCACGATGTCGAGGATTCAAGCAACCCCGTATACAATTCCCTTTGCCAGTCGGTATGTTACTTGCCCGAGATTCGATCGTCGGTATCCCAATACCTCGTTCAATCTCGTTACCGGCAAGTCACTTTACTCGTACCGTAATGCATGATCCTGTGACCAGACACTTGGTCACTTTGAGCTCATAATGATGATGCATTACTGAGTGGGCCCAGTGATACCTCTCCGTCATACGGAGTGACAAATCCCAGTCTTGATCCGTGTCAACCCAACAGACACTTTCGGAGATACCCGTAGTCTACCTTTATAGTCACCCAGTTACGTTGTGACGTTTGGTATACCCAAAGCACTCCTACGGTATCCGGGAGTTACACGATCTCATGGTCTAAGGAAAGGATACTTTGACATTGGAAAAACTCTAGCAAATGAACTATATGATCTTGAGTTATGTTTAGGATTGGGTCTTGTCCATCACATCATTCTCCTAATAATGTGATCTCGTTATCAATGACATCCAATGTCCATAGTCAGGAAACCATGACTATCTGTTGATCAACGAGCTAGTCAACTAGAGGCTTACTAGGGACATGTTGGTGTCTATTATTCACACATGTATTACGATTTCCGGATAACACAATTAAAGCATGAATAAAGACAATTATCATGAACAAGGAAATATAATAATAATGCTTTTATTATTGCCTCTAGGGCATATTTCCAACAGTCTCCCACTTGCACTAGAGTCAATAATCTAGTTACATTGTGATGAATCGAACACCCATGGAATTCTGGTGTTGATCATGTTTTGCTCTAGGGAGAGGTTTAGTCAACGGATCTGCTACATTCAGGTCCGTATGTACTTTACAAATATCTATGTCTCCATCTTGAACATTTTCACGAATGGAGTTGAAGCGACGCTTGATGTGCCTTGTCTTCTTGTGAAACCTGGGCTCCTTGGCAAGTGCAATGGCTCCAGTGTTGTCACAGAAGAGTTTGATTGGCCCCGACGCATTGGGTATGACTCCTAGGTCGGTGATGAACTCCTTCACCCAAATTGCTTCATGTGCTGCCTCTGAGGCTGCCATGTACTCCGCTTCACATGTAGATCCCGCCACGACGCTCTGCTTGCAACTGCACCAGCTTACTGCCCCACCATTCAAAATATACACGTATCCGGTTTGTGACTTAGAGTCATCCAGATCTGTGTCGAAGCTAGCATCGATGTAACCCTTTACGACGAGCTCTTCGTCACCTCCATAAACGAGAAACATTTCCTTAGTCCTTTTCAGGTACTTCAGGATATTCTTGACCGCTGTCCAGTGTTCCTTGCCGGGATTACTTTGGTACCTTCCTACCAAACTTACGGCAAGGTTTACATCAGGTCTGGTACACAGCATGGCATACATAATAGAACCTATGGCTGAGGCATAGGGGATGACACTCATCTCTTCTATATCTTCTGTCGTGGTCGGACATTGAGCTGAGCTCAATTTTACACCTTGTAACACAGGTAAGAACCCCTTCTTAGACTAATCCATATTGAACTTCTTCAATATCTTATCAAGGTATGTGCTTTGTGAAAGACCTATGAGGCGTCTCGATCTATCTCTATAGATCTTGATGCCTAATATATAAGCAGCTTCTCCAAGGTCCTTCATTGAAAAACTCTTATTCAAATAGGCCTTGATGCTGTCCAAGAGTTCTATATCATTTCCCATCAAAAGTATATCATCTACATATAATATGAGAAATGCTACAGAGCTCCCACTCACTTTCTTGTAAACGCAGGCTTCTCCATAAGTCTGCGTAAACCCAAACGCTTTGATCATCTCATCAAAGCGAATGTTCCAACTCCGAGATGCTTGCACCAGCCCATAGATCGAGCTTTGGAGCTTGCACACCTTGTCAGCATTCTTAGGATCGACAAAACCTTCCGGCTGCATCATATACAATTCTTCCTTAAGGAAACCATTAAGGAATGCCGTTTTGACGTCCATTTGCCATATCTCATAATCATAGTATGCGGCAATCGCTAACATAATTCATCGTAGTCAACCCCTTGAACTTGTCGATAACCCTTAGCGACAAGCCGAGCTTTATAGATGGTCACATTACCATCCGCGTCTGTCTTCTTCTTAAAGATCCATTTATTTTCTATGGCTCACCGATCATCGGGCAAGTCAGTCAAAGTCCATACTTCGTTTTCATACATGGATCCTATCTCGGATTTCATGACATCTAGCCATTTGTCGGAATCTGGGCCCGCCATCGCTTCCTCATAGTTCGAAGGTTCACCATTGTCTAACAACATGATTTCCAAGACAGGGTTGCCGTACCACTCTGGTGCGGAACGTGTCCTTGTGGACCTACGAATTTCAGTAGGAGCTTGATTAGAAGTATCTTGATCATCATCATTAACTTCCTCTCTAGTCGGTGCAGGCACCTCAGGAACATTTTCTTGAGTTGCGCCATTTTCCGGTTCAAGAGGTAATACTTCATCAAGTTCTACTTTCCTCCCACTTACTTCTTTCGAGAGAAACTCCTTCTCTACAAAGGATCCATTCTTGGCAACAAAGATCTTGCCTTCGGATCTGAGGTAGAAGGTATACCCGATAGTTTCTTTAGGGTATCCTATGAAGACGCATTTTTCCGACTTGGGTTCGAGCTTTTCAGGTTGAAGTTTCTTGACATAAGCATCGCATCCCCAAACTTTTAGAAACGACGGCTTAGGTTTCTTCCCAAACCATAATTCATATCGTGTCGTCTCAACGGATTTCGACGGAGCCCTATTTAAAGTGAATGCGGCAGTCTCTAAAGCATATCCCGAAAAAGATAGCGGTAAATCGGTAAGAGACATCATAGATCGCACCATATCTAATAGAGTGCGATTACGACGTTCGGACACACCGTTACGCTGAGGTGTTCCAGGCCGCGTGAGTTGTGAAACTATTCCACATTTTCTTAAGTGTGTGCCAAATTCGTGACTCAAGTATTCTCCTCCACGATCTGATTGCAAAAACTTGATTTTCCTGTCACGTTGATTCTCAACCTCACTCGAAAATTCTTTGAACTTTTCAAAGGTTTCAGACTTGTGTTTCATTAAGTAGACATACCCATATCTACTCAAATCATCAGTGAGGGTGAGAACATAACGATAGCCACCGCGAGCCTCAACACTCATTGGACCGCACACATCAGTATGTATGATTTCCAATAAGTTGGTTGCTCACTCCATTGTTCCTGAGAACAGAGTCTTGGTCATTTTACCCATGAGGCATGGTTCGCACATGCCAAATGATTCATAATCAAGAGACTCTAAAAGTCCATCTGCATGGAGCTTCTTCATGCGTTTGACACCTATGTGACCAAGGCGGCAGTGCCACAAGTATGTGGGACTATCATTATCAACCTTACATCTTTTGGTACTCACATTATGAACATGTGTAGTATTACGTTCGAGATTCATAAAGAATAAACCATTCACCATCGGAGCATGACCATAAAACATATCTCTCATATAAATAGAACAACCATTATTCTCGGATTTAAATGAGTAGCCATCTCGAATTAAACGAGATCCTGATACAATGTTCATGCTCAAAGCTGGCACTAAATAACAATTACTAAGGTTTAAAACTAACCCCGAAGGTAAATGTAGAGGTAGCGTGCCGACGGCGATCACATTGACCTTGGAACCATTCCCGACGCGCATCGTCACCTCGTCCTTTGCCAGTCTCCGCTTATTCCGCAGCTCCTGCTTTGAGTTAAAAATGTGAGCAACTGCACCGGTATCAAACACCCAGGAGCTACTACGATTACTGGTAAGGTACACATCAATTACATGTATATCACATATACCTTTTGTTTTGCCGGCCTTCTTGTCCGCTAAGTATTTGGGGGCAGTTCCACTTCCAGTGACCACTTCCCTTGCAATAAAAGCACTCAGTCTCGGGCTTGGGTCCATTCTTTGGCTTCTTCCCGGCAGCTTGCTTGCCGGGCGCGGCAACTCCCTTGCCGTCCTTCTTGGAGTTCTTTTTACCCTTTCCCTTCTTGAACTTAGTGGTTTTATTCACCATCAACACTTGATGTTCCTTCTTGACTTCTACCTCCGCTGATTTCAGCATTGAAAATAACTCAGGGATGGTCTTTTCCATCCCCTGCATGTTGAAGTTCATCACGAAGCTCTTGTAGCTTGGTGGAAGCGACTGGAGGATTCTGTCAATGACCGCATCATCCGGGAGATTAACTCCCAGTTGAGTCAAGCGGTTATGTAACCCAGACATAGTGAGTATGTGCTCACTGACAGAACTATTTTCCTCCATCTTACAGCTGAAGAATTTGTCGGAGACTTCATATCTGTCGACCCGTGCATGAGCTTGAAAAACCATTTTCAGCTCTTCGAACATCTCATATGCTCCATGTCTCTCAAAACGCTTTTGGAGCCCCGGCTCTAGGCTGTAAAGCATGCCGCGCTGAACGAGGGAGTAGTCATCAACACGTGTCTGCCAAGCGTTCATAATGTCTTGGTTCTGTGGGACGGGAGCGTCACCTAGCGGTGCTTGTAGGACATATTCTTTCTTGGCAGCTATGAGGATGATCCTCAGGTTCCGGACCCAGTCCGTACACTTGCTGCCATCGTCTTTCAGCTTGGTTTTCTCTAGGAACGCGTTGAAGTTGAGGACTACGTTGGCCATTTGATCTACAAGACATATTGTAAATGCTTTAGACTAAGTTCATGATAATTAAGTTCATCTAATCAAATTATTCAATGAACTCCCACTTAGATAGACATCCCTCTTCTAGTCATCTAAGTATAACATGATCCGAGTTAACTAGGCCATGTCCGATCATCACGTGAGACGGACTAGTCAACATCGGTGAACATCTTCATGTTGATCGTATCTTCTATACGACTCATGCTCGACCTTTCGGTCTTCTGTGTTCCGAGGCCATGTCTGTACATGCTAGGCTCGTCAAGTCAACCTAAGTGTTTGCATGTGTAAATCTGTCTTACACCCGTTGTATGTGAACGTTAGAGTCTAACACCCGATCATCACGTGGTGCTTCGAAACAACGAACTATCGCAACGGTGCACAGTTAGGGGGAACACTTTCTTGAAATTATTATGAGGGATCATCTTATTTACTACCGTCGTTCTAAGTAAACAAGATGCAAAAACATGATAAACATCACATGCAATCAAATAATAATAGTGACATGATATGGCCAATATCACATAGCTCCTTTGATCTCCATCTTGGGGCTCCATGATCATCTTGTCACCGGCTTGACACCATGATCTCCATCATCATGATCTCCATCATCGTGTCTCCATGAAGTTGCTCGCCAACTATTACTTCTACTACTATGGCTAACGCGTTTAGCGATAAAGTAAAGTAATTTACATGGCATTTCTCAATGACAAGCAGGTCATACAAAAAATAAAGACAACTCCTATGGCTCCTTCCGGTTGTCATACTCATCGACATGCAAGTCGTGATTCCTATTACAATAGCATGAACATCTCATACATCACATATATATCATTCATCATTCATCACAACTTTGGCCATATCATATCACAAAGCACTTGCTGCAAAAACAAGTTAGACGTCCTCTAATTGTTGTTGCAAGTTTTACGTGGATGAAATAGGGTTCTAGCAAGCACGTTTTCTTACCTACGTGAAAGCCAAAACGTGATTTGTCAACTTCTATTTACCCTTCATAAGGACCCTTTTCATCGAATCCGCTCCAACTAAAGTAGGAGAGACAGACACCCGCCAGCCACCTTATGCAACTAGTGCATGTTAGTCGGTGGAACCGGTCTCACGTAAGCGTACGTGTAAGGTTGGTCCGGGCCGCTTCATCCCACAATACCGCTGAAGCAAGATAAGACTAGTAGCGGCAAGAAACTTGACAACATCTACGTGTTGGAAATATGCCCTAGAGGCAATAATAAAAGCATTATTATTATATTTCCTTGTTCATGATAATTGTCTTTATTCATGCTATAATTGTGTTATCCGGAAATCGTAATACATGTGTGAATAACAGACACCAACATGTCCCTAGTAAGCCTCTAGTTGACTAGCTCGTTGATCAACAGACAGTCATGGTTTCCTGACTATGGACATTGGATGTCATTGATAACGAGATCACATCATTAGGAGAATGATGTGATGGACAAGACCCAATCCTAAACATAGCATAAGATCGTATAGTTAGTTTGCTGGAGTTTTCCAATGTCAAAGTATCTTTTCCTTAGACCATGAGATCGTGTAACTCCCGGATACCTAATGATGTGATCTCGTTATCAATGACATCCAATGTCCATAGTCAGGAAACCATGACTATCTGTTGATCAACGAGCTAGTCAACTAGAGGCTTACTAGGGACATGTTGGTGTCTATTATTCACACATGTATTACGATTTCCGGATAACACAATTATAGCATGAATAAAGACAATTATCATGAACAAGGAAATATAATAATAATGCTTTTATTATTGCCTCTAGGGCATATTTCCAACAGACACAACATGTTGTGCTGGATGCAAATCCTAGGTCCAACTTTGGAATGGCTCTGCATCCGACATTTTTGTACAACATGTGCATACACATGGGGAAACAAAGAGTTGGATGGTGCTGGTAATGCGTCAGACACATGTTGTACTAAAATCGTCGTATGTATGGCACAACTCCTCCAACTGTATCTGCCAAGAAAATGCAGCCACCAAAAGAAAATCAAAACAATTATGTATGGATGTACACAGGGGCGTAGCCAAGAAAAAAGTCTTCGGTGTCAACACGAACAAGTAGCACTAATATGTATCCCCTAAAAAGCAGAAATAATATATGGCTAAAAATGTTTAACTCGTATTAACTAACATGTCTAAAATGTTTTTACTAACCTCACACAAATACGAAATCATAGTTGCCAATATATCACAACAAAATAAGCTCTGATTACGAAAGTAGTTACCTCTCTATTTTTCCCTCTACGATCTTTCATCTTCAAAAAGTAATCTATTGCATCCTTACATGGAGATGAATACAGAAGTCTTTGCTCCAAGAAGCACATGATATAGTGGTTCATGAAATCATCACTAATGTGATTATGTTGAACATTCTTCACTATTTTCATTCTAGAGAAACACATTTCCTCTGATGTAGTGGCGACGGGAGCACTAACACTAGCTTCAGGAGCTGATAGACCAAAGGAAATGCAAGGTGCTTATTTGTACTAACCAATAGAAATTGTATTTAAATCATTAGCTCACCTCCCCCACCCCAATACGACATGATGTAACAACTCCTCCATGTGTCATTTCTACCTCCTGCTTCCTTTGGTCAGGAAACTGATGCAAAGGCTATCTTAATTGTCATCACCTAAAGAAGTCCAAGGCAAGGCCATCTTAACAGTAGCCATCTAAAGAAACTTTAATAAATGATCAGGGAGATCTCAGGACGGTAGATGCCCATGTACTCCTTATGTCATTATTAAGACTAGCAAGTTTGCATGTTTCTTGCACATGAGAGTAAGTGCAAATGGATATCGACATGCCACATTATAATACACAAACATGTAAATTTGAGTCACATATGCATGAAATATAAGGTGTAGATTTATCACATTGATAATCAAATTATAGCTCCAAAATATTCAATGAAATCGTTAGAAGATGATGCTATAGCTTTGAACCGAAACAAAAAGATAAATAAAATAAAATACCAATTCCTTGGAAGTAAAAAGGTAGGGATAATTGAAGAATATGAGAGCCTAGAACAAATGATAAGTGTTTTGTTCATATAGTCCAAATTAATAATACAAAACAAAAATGAATGCCAATCCTTTTAAAAGATGAAAGTTGGATAATTAACTATGAAAGAGTCTAGAACAAAGGAGATATATCATATCATTGTTTTGAGGTTTGTGCATATTATAGTTGTGCTTAAAAGTATGAAATCTTTTGGATAGTACATGCCACAGAATTTGGTGTGATGAAGAGAATATTCAACAGCCAACATTACTCAGATTTGCCACTTCTCAACCATTGAATCAGTTTCATCCAACTACCAGTAATTACATATAGTGATATAGATGCATAGAGGCATAATGGTTGTTGTGTCACATCACACCAAAGCTAACATAATAGTTCTCCAATTTAAAGGTGAGAAAAAAATACCCCTATTTAAACATGAGAAGATAGATGGAACCTATTCAAAGAAGCCATTCTTTATACACGAGCCAAACAAGGAGTAGAGGGTAGGACTCGCATAGATAATGTATACGCACTTACACTTTGTAGGAATTTCTTTTGCACTGTCCAAGCCCATTGACATCCTAGGAGTTGGAAGCATCAGGATTGATTACTACATTGACTCAAGTTTGTACACAGAGAAGCATCACTAAGCTGGTCAGCTAAAGATGGACTCTTTGGCAACGATGTGATGCTCTTTGAAATACTTTGGAACGTGCTCCAGACGTTGAAGCTCTGCTGGTGGGAGAGGTGGCACCTGCTGTCATGAGCCCTCATGTGGTCACTGGCTAGACCCTCCTTGCCATCGTGGCCTGGACGAGTGCGGTGCCATCGGTCCTCCTTCTTGAGAATGGCACATCGTAAGCAATAAGAGGACACCATGTACAGTGTGGCGGTATTTACGCATGGCGGAACCATTTTGTTGGTGGACGTATGGACAGACATAGGATGATGTTCCTCGCCCAAAAGAAAAAGACACGGGATGTGATATGCCTACTTATTGGAAAGGGGAATTAAGATTTTCATACTCTCACCCCAACCTGTTTGTACGGCAAGAATTTTCTTGTCAAATATTCGTTCGGCATGGTTTCAACACATGATGGTTTTGAAGAATCCATCCAATCCATCGATCTTTCCAAGTATGAGTCGCACCGTCCCCTACCAGTTCCCACCCACGCAGCGAGGAACCAATCAAGGAACAAGGAGAAGCAATGGTTGAGCTGTTGTTCGTCCCTGCCGAGGCCGACCTTCGTCCACCTGTCGGAGGTGATCGACCACCTCGCAACGGGGGACGCCGACCACCGAGACCACGCCCGCCACCACGCGGCGCACGGGCAAGGGCACGGTTAAACGCACGTTGGAGTGGCGGTTGCGGCATACTCATGGATATTGTGGAGACCCCTGGCAAGTACAGTTTCCTTTTAGATATCCCCGGGCTCTCCAAGTATGACATCCAGCTACGAGAATGCACCACGCCATGGCCGCCCCCCATATCTTCTTGGACCGAGCTCGATTCAACATCACCAATGAACTAAAATTCGGGCGTGTACCCATTTTCCTTGATGGGTGACTCTCTGGGCGACAACATGCTGGTGACGAAGAGCGCCAACGGAAGCGGAAGTGGGAGGAGAAGGAGGGTGAGTGCCGCTACATCCGGCTGGAGCGACGCGGCTCGCCACGGTCATTAATTTGTGCGCAAGTTTTGGCTGTCGGAGGACGCGGACGTGGGCACCAGCGTGCTCACCGTCACCGTCAAGAAGCAACCGCCGTCGGAAAAGAAGACTAAGTCTGTCCAGGTCGCCATCGCCTGATCGATCTCTTCAGTCACGCGAGCTTTTGTTACCGCGTCGGCGCTTGTCATCAGTGATCAGTGTAGCACCAGACTAGTGTGTCGAGTCTGGTAGATTTGAGTGTTCTTTTGTGGTCGCATGCTCTGTTTGTGATCTGGCCCGAGATGAGGTTTGCTAGTTCCAGTCGTATTCTGGGAATCTTGCTGCCCGCTTGATCGAAAGGAGCCTCATGCCCGGATTCAGTATTAGGATTCATACGCGTTTCACGTAATTTCAGCAGGAAATAGAATGTGAACTTTGTTTCGTTCAGGTCATGTATGTGACTCAGTACTACCTCTGTTTTTTGTAAGTTCCACCGGTTAGCAAGGAAAGGATCTCAAGTGTCATGATCTAGAGAAATCCAAAACAAAGGCAATCTTCAATGTAATGAAAGAAACTCAAAACGATTACGAGGGAGCTGAAGACATCAAGGATGCCCATGTGCTCCTTATGTCAGGAGTAATGCACAGAAACCAACAAGATTAAATGCATAGAAGCATTGATGCTTCACACCAGGCCCAAGTTAATAGCAATATGGTTGTTGCTTCACATCAGATCTGAGCTAATATGACAGTACTGCTATTCAAGGGTGAAAGAATAGTGTTCTTTTATTTAACGCGAGAAGAAAGATCGAACATGGTCATTAGTCATTCTTCAAACCTAAGCCGAGCAAGGAGCAGAGTCAAGCGCTTTACACCTCGTTGGAATTGCTTTTGCAATGTTGTCGATATCCATAGGACTTGGAAGCATCAGAATATTTAAGAGTGCATAAACTTAAGTTTATAAATAACCGGGCATACCTGTGATGCTCAGCTAGAGATGGGCTCTTGGTCAAGTGCGTGGGTTCGTGCTGGTGACATAGTGACTGTTCCGATCTTCTCCGGCTCTCAACTCCACAAACTCTGCAGGAACAGCTTCCCGAACAGCTCAGCTCCATGAAGCTAAATTCAAAAAGCCGAGTCATCCCCTAGTGTAAAAACGAGGAACGAAACCGGATTGAGATCGAGTGACGTGCCATGGGCATGTCACGAGTAACATGCTGTTGGATTAAAAATAGACAGCCAAGATGAGGTACTGTAGCAGCAGACATTGTAGCCGTGTACTGTGCATTGTTTCTGTAGCACCGGGTACATGCACTGTGTTGAAATTGTGCCGGATATAGTGTATAAGGTATGTTACAGTTGAACTATGGGTTATAATGTGTCTCGATAAGATAGGAGTCTTGCTCTAATAGGTCACTTGTACCCTATGCATCTTATAACAAGATGATAGACACACAACGTAACCTATACCAACATAATAGCACATGCACATAGGGGAGCCAGCGGTGTATGCCGGCCCCTGGCTGACTGGGCGGCGGCATTGTGATGGCATCACGGGGAGGAGCGCCCGTAGTTAGGCTTCGAGAGTGTAGCCGAGTTCAGTGAACCTTGTTAACAAATATTAGTGTCGTACCTCATGCAATTGTTTGGTCCCCGGATGATCGACTACACACTTCAGATTATTTTAACAAGTGGTATCATGAGCTAGGTTGGTTGGAAGCTGCGGATCATGCAGATCTCGAGGAAAAGACGAGCCATATGTGCGGCGGTCGGTCAGATGATCGATTGGCTGAGCGTCACGTGGCACACGTCCATGATGTGATTGCTGGGGAAGGTTGGATCGGACGCAGGGGGATAGGGAGGTCGAAAAATGTTCATGACTATCAAAAAATGTTGGCGAATTCAAAAAGGTTAGTGAGTTTGAAAAATATTCGTGAGTTCGAAACTTCTTCAGTTTTTTATAAATATTCTCGAATTCAATTTTTTTGGAATTTAAAAAATGAATACAAATTTTAAAATAGTCACATATTAAAAAAACAATTTGAAAATTCCTCTGTTTTCCAAAAGTTTGCGAAACTCAAAATTGTTCATGATTTTCAAAAAAAATCATGAATTAGTTGTGGTTGTGTTTTGTGAATCTTGCTATGAATGGAACGATGGAGCTAGAATTGTTAGTTGTCGTATCTCTGCATGTATCTTCCAGTATATATTCAGAACCGTGCATTCTGCTCTGCTTGGTTCAGGATTCGTGGGTGTTCCATGTAATCTTGGCATGTTGTTTTGTTCACTGTTGAAATGGGCACAATATATCAACTCTTATGTGTCTTAAGGCATCTCCAACGGTGACCCGTAAATTTTCTCCCGCATCTGTCCATGGATAGGGGGACTGATCTACGAACACAAATGTGGGAGACCGGCATCCAACGCTGCCTGCATACATTTTGCAAACAATCAGACGAAATTTATTCAAAGTTGGCCAGATTTTCAAGAAACCGAATGAGGTTAATGCAAACATGACGGATTTTCATTAGATTTCAAACATTTAGAAGAAAAAAGACTGTCCCGACCCGACCCTAAACCTACACTACCGCGGCGTCCGTCATCCACGCTCTTGTCGTCTCCACCGCCGTCTCCATGAGCACCGACGATAAGACCGATGAAGTGAAACCGCGGTCTCCTGCAAGGAAGAGTAGAACACGGGAGACAGACCGGCCCACATGGGACACAAGGCCCTACCGCCTCTCGTGCCCTACTCATCCTTGGACGAGTCCACGCCTTGTCCGTCGCCGGTACGTGAGGTCCACGATGAAAATGGTGACGCCTGAGCTATCATCGTCCCACCGGATCGCCTGATGGTTCGTCGGCGGCGCGTAGGAGGCGCAGCTGGCATTGTTCTCGTCTGCGATCGCTTGTAGCTGCGCCTTCGTGGCGGGCGCTTCCTGGCGAGTGACGGCTTGAGCGAGGACGACCTCGTAGAGTGCACGCTGCTCCACGACGAAGTTGGGGTTCGCCATGGCCATGGCCGCCAGGGCCTCCTCGCCCACCTGCTCGTCGTTGATCTGGCCATTTGCTAGCCATTGCTACTCTAGGAGGAGAAGGTTGTACCTCTGCCCCTCCTCCGCCCGCTGGAATGCCGACATGGGCGCTGACGCGGGCCGCTCCTCCGGCATGGCGGTGTTGTAGTGCGCCTGCGCCTGTTCCATGGTGAAGCCGGTGTTCACAAGCGCGAGCTCCGACGCGGTGTCGTCAGAGCCCGTCTCGCGTGGTCGTCCTCGTCGTCGGATATCTAGGGCGATCTGGTTGGTAGGCCGTTCTCCGCCTGGCATGGCGGCTCCACTAGGAGGCCAACTCATGCTTCGTCTATGTCAATAGGCTCTCCCATAGAGCGTTGCCGCCTCTAGTTATAGCGGATGCGGTGGCAGGTCGAAGGTGTGGAGCGGCTGGTGTTGTGGCGTGGAGTAGGCTGGGTGTGGCCGCCATTAAATAGTGCGTTCCGATGAGGCCAGGCGTCCAGGTGCGTCAATGCAGTATCAAAGTGGGTTTCTCGGCCGGTGAGCCTGCTTAATGGCGGCATACAGACGAACAGGGCTTTGAACGGGTGTGGTAGATGGTCGTCTCGTCCCGTCTAGTAAATGCGTCTCTGGCATTGAACATGCGTGGCCACCGAGGACGCGTCGCGGGCGTCGCCCTCGAATGATGTGGCGCTGGTGAGAGGTCGCATTTGCTCTGTAGCCGGCTTCAATGGGGAGCGGCCGCTCTATAGGCATGTATGCAGGCAGCTGGCATCGGGCGGGAACGCACGCGGGCAAGGGAGGACTGTTTTGGGTGGGACATGGTGGTCAGAAGCGGGCGTGGGTGCTGTCCGGACAACCGCAAAGCCCCCACACATTTGTCTCCGGTTTGCAAGAGTAAGTGCGTCTGAACCGCTTTGCGCATCGATGCAGGACCGCATTGGATGACACAACACATCTGGACCGTGCGGTCCGGACGTATGCAGGCGGTTTGAGGGTTGCTGTTGGAGATGCCCTTACTGCCTTTCTGAAGAAGTTCAAAACAACCCAAAACAAAGGGCATCTTAAATGTATCATCTAAAGAAACTTGAATATTACCAGAAAGCTTTTAAAGCAGTACCTGGATGCTTATGTGCTCTTTATGGCATGATTAAAATGCATAGAATCACCACGATTAAATTAAAATGCATACAAGCAACGTGGTTGTTGCTTCACATCAGATCGAAATTAATGTGATTGTACTCCTATTGGATGATTAAAATTGTATAGAACCACCATGATTAAATAAAAATGCATAAAGGCAACATGGTTGCTGCTTCATATCATATCGGAGTTGGGAGCGTTTAAAGGTCACTTGACTAAATTGAGATCCGTCACTTGACTGAACACATAATTCATGTCAGTTGGATGTGGCACCCCGGCTCAAAGCAACCGATTTACCTTGCATTGCCAGCCCAGAGATCTAGTCTTCTGGCAACACACAACAACTTGGTACAGAATACAACCGCTTTATTGATATTAGCGGAAACATAGGTTTGATATTACATTAAGTAGCGAGGCCAAGCGGCACACACGGTGCGGCTCAACAGTATGTACATTATTTAATGAACATTAAGGGGGGCCTCGATCACGGCAACTACGCGGCAGTGGAACAACGACGAAGCAGAACTCCATAGCACAGGGACACCGTGTGGACACGATCTAGACATGGGAAGCACTCCGATCCGGTAAGACTTTCCTGAAATATGGCATAACACGCCAGGTCAGTACATTGATTATACTTGCAAGCTCACAACAAGTATAAGCATAATGGCAAACAATAATATGACAATTAAGCAGGTTAAATGCAATGCTTCAATATACTACTCATGCAGTGAATCATACTTGTGCATCGAGTCTCTCAGACTCTCTTACCAAACGGGTTACCTCGTAACCAACATCATCAAAATGGTGATCACTCCCGGATCACAAACGAAACCAACACTTTGGTTTCCTCAACAACGACCATCTTCATGGTCTCAACCATCTCATCACATAACCAGTGCCAACCATTTAACTTTAGTGTGAAAGATTAACTTAATCATGTTGATCCATGGTGTGACCTACTTACGAGCTGTGTCCGCAACCGAGGACGCGGCTATCGATAGATTTATAAACACTCTGCAGAGGTTAGTACACTATACCCACATCACGGAACCCATGGCCTCACACTCCAATTCAGGTGGAACAACGACATTCCGACAGAACCCTCCCATTGCCATGACACTCTCTCGGCCACTCCGACCAACTCCCCTCTTGGGCTAAGTCATGAGTGGCCCCGATGTCTACCAAAGACATCCAACGGCCACCGTCGTGGCAAAACAAATCAGCGGTCCCAAACGGGGAGAAGGTACCATAACAATAACGGGCACACAAGGTTATGTCTGCTTATCGGGCCAGGGTACCGCACGCCCATAACCTTCCCTCGTTGGAGGCACCGACTAGAGGCATGCCAACTGACCGAATAAAGGCCTTCCCATAAAGATAAATGTGGTTGCACTGGGAAGCTTGATTCAGTGGCACCATGACCCGATCAACATTATGTTCAAGTTGGATTATAATCAGGTTTAACGTGAAATAAAAATACTCGAGTCATAGTATGCCATGAACATGCAACTATCTGACATGCGCTATATCCACATATCGCTAACATGACCGGATCAACATCATAGAATCATTCTACTTGCACTACTTATCACTTTAACTCACTGACTTCAACTTCACGGGTTTTCAATCTCATCATTTTTAGTTATGCCGTTAACATAATAAAATCAATAACTCATATATGAAAATGATATCGATCATAACCAAACCATAGCCATACTACCAAAATACTTCTACTGCCTCATACTAGTCCATGCACTCAAATACTACTGTAAACTAGGCACTTCAATCATGACAAGATAACTAGCATAAGCATTATTCATTAAATGATTAAATGCATGAAATAAATCATATTCAAGTTGGAAAAATCATAGTTATTGAAATAACATCATGCAATTATTTGTGTGGCTTGCCTTAGCACAGAGGAGGGTCACACTCCTCCTGGTTCTCCTCTAGGCAAGCTTCTCCTTCTGAAAATAAATAAAACAGCAAAAAGAAAACAACAAGAACACTTCTGAAATTCATCAGAAATTCTCGACAACAGAGAAAAATCTCAAATTTGTGTGCTGCTAGAATATTCGAATACAAACACAATGCAAAAAGAATCAATTCATTTGGACTTATGGTTGATCAAAGTTTCTGGTCAATATTTGAATTAAATTCAAATAAAAAGAAAATAGAGGGGGGTTACGTCCATTTTGCATCACGCTTTTATATTGATATTTATTGCATTATGGGTTGTTATTACACATTATGTCACAATACTTATGCCTTTTTTTTCTTATTTATAAGGTTTACATGAAGAGGGAGAATGCCGGCAGCTAGAATTCTGGACTGGAAAATGAGCAAATATTAGAGACCTATTATGCACAACTCCAAAAGTCCTGAAACTTCACGGAGAATGTTTTTGGAATATATTAAAAATATTGGGTGAAGAAAGCACTAGAGGGGGGCCACCAGCCAGCCACAAGGTTGGAGGGCGCGCCCTACCCCCCTGGGCGCGCCCCCCGTCCTTGTGGGCCATTGGCAGGCCTCCGACTCCCATCTCTGCTATATGGTGTGTTTTTACCTGGAAAAATCAGGAGGAAGATTTTGGGATGAAGCGCCGCCGTCTCGAGGCGGAACTTGGGCAGAACCAATGTAGGGCTCCGGCGGTGCTGTTCTGCTAGGGAAACATCCCTCTGACAGGGGAAATCATCGCCATCATCATCACCATCGATCCTCTCATCGAGAGGGGGTCAATCTCCATCAACATCTTCACTAGCACCATCTCCTCTCAGACGCTAGTTCATCTCTTGTATTCGATCTTGGTCCCAAAACCTCAGATTGGTACTTGTGAGTTGCTAGTAGTGTTGGTTACTCCTTGTAGTTGATGCTAGTTGGTTTATTCGGTGGAAGATCATATGTTCAGATCCTTAATGATAATTAATACTCCTCTGATTTTGACTATGAATATTCTTTGTGAGTAGTTATGTTTGTTCCTAAGGACATGGGAGAAGTCTTGTTATAAGTAATCATGTGAATTTGGTATTCGTTCGATATTTTGATGAGATGTATGTTGTCTTTCCTCTAGTGGTGTTATGTGAACGTTGACCTCATGAAACTTCACCATTATTTGGGCCTAGGGGAAGGCATTGGGAAGTAATAAGTAGATGATGGGTTACTAGAGTGACAGAAGCTTAAACCCTAGTTTATGCGTTGCTTCGTAAGGGGATGATTTGGATCCATATGTTCCATGCTATGGTTAGGTTTACCTTAATTCTTCTTTCGTAATTGCGGATACTTGCGACAGGGGTTAATCATAAGTGGGAGGCTTGTCCAAGTAAGGACATCACCCAAGCACCGGTCCACCCACATATCAAATTATCAAAGTAACGAGCGCGAATCATATGAGCATGATGAAAACTAGCTTGACAACATTTCCCATGTGTCCTCGGGAGCACTTGGCTTTATATAAGAGTTCGTCCAGGCTTGTCCTTTGCTACAAAAAGGATTGGGCCACCTTGCTGCACCTTGTGTACTTTTATTACTTGTTACCCGTGATGATTTATCTTATCACAAAACCATTTGTTACCGATAATTTCAATGCTTGCAGAGAATACCTTGCTGAAACCCGCTTGTCATTTCCTTCTTCTCCTCGTTGGGTTCGACACTCTTACTTATCGAAAGGACTACGATAGATCCCATATACTTGTGGGTCATCAGGGTGACGTCGAAGGCGTATTCCTGCGGGGCGCCACCACTTATACCGCTTAGGGCGCGGCTGAGTGGCTGATAGTGGGCCCCCGCGGTCAGGTTTAGAGGGAGAGAGAGGGAAACAGAGGAGGGGCGGTGATTCGCCAGCGATTCTCCCACGAGGAGAGGTCGACTGCCGCCGTGGAGGGGGGGATAGATGCGCAAGACTACAGTGTACGTACCCGAAACGTGGCTAGGGGTGGACGGAGCGGGTCGTGGTGGTCTTCTCTAGAGATGTCGGCGGAGGGAGCTCGTCGGAGATGGCGATTCCGGCGAGGCAGGGCGTTTCCCGGGGCTTCAACTGCACCAGCGCGCACTAGTGGTTCACCAGAGACACGCCGGAGGAGTCGGTCGAGCTCGAGAAGCTCTGGAGGATAGGGAAGCAACGGAGGGGATCGCCGACGAGCTCGGGTCGAGAACGGCGTCCAAAGGCTTGCCCGGCCGGGCTGCGGCTATATACGGCGTCGTGTTGGTTGTGTGAGTGTGTTGCGATGCTCGGAGAGGCCGGGGAGGGGCTGTATTTATAGGCGAGGGAGGAGGGGCCTCGGGCTCCGCTAGAGTTCTCTGGAGACGGCGCCCGGCGACGAGAGGTGTCAGTGAGAGGGGGAGAAGAAGTCGTGGCTCACGCGACCACTGTGGGAGGGAGGAGACGAGCACAGGGGCTCGGGTGGCGACGAGAACAGTGGCACGGGTGCACTGTGCGCTTGGCCGCATTGTGCCCGTGCTCGCTACAGCGAGCTCCGGCGTCGGCGAGAGCCAGGGGGAGTTAAGGGCATCAAGAAGATGATGGTGGCGTGGTTTGGCAAGGTGCGGTGAGCGGGGAAGCGAGCACGAGCGCTACAGAGGCGTCGGCGGTATCCATAGCACATCGACAAGCAGCATGGCATCATGCACACGCATGGTCACCGCATGAACTTTGGCATCGCGCCACGCCGCGTATTAAAATCATGTATGGCATGTAGTCCTTGATGGTTTGGGTTGATCCAAGGTCTTGAGTTAATCACAGGTGGACTGTGTGCGAGTGTAGCTTCCTGGCAAGTTTTTGTAAAGAAACTTGTGAGGTTAAATGAGAGAAATCTAGAAGGAGTTAGGAGCTAATCTTTGGAGGATAAGGGTTTATTAGGAGGGTAATGAAGCCCTAAATATTTCAGCTTCATTGGATCAAGGGAAAATACACTTCATGTACAAAGTGCATTTTCTGACCAGAAAACAAATGATTTTCTATAGCAAAAATATTCCAAATAGCTATGAAATATTTTTGCACAGGGAGGTGTGCCAAGGTCCAAAGAATATTCAGGAATTGTCTCAGATTTTTGTGGGCAAGAAAAATGAGGGTTGCTTTGGAGCATATGTGACAGGAGTGATTTTCACAGAAGAAATGAGTTCCTATGGCCATTTTGGGATATATCAGAGAGGAAATAAAGTGTTAGATGGAGAGGTGAGTCACTTGGGTGATAATCAAGGACATGCCCAAGTGATTAAGTCCAACTGAGTTGATTCAAAACTCCAAATTCAAATCAAATGGCAATAAAATCCAGAAAAAGAAAAAAAAAGAAAAAACCAGGATGTCACATTGGATCAGTCAACTGACCACAAACCTGTGTTGTTTTGATAGAATTGAGATCTGACTCAAAGCGTGTACAAAAGCACGTCGATTGTTGGGAAAGTCCATTAACAACGAATCTAGCAAGTCCATTATGAAGAGTGTCCAAACTGTGCTTTTTGATTGTGAAAATACACACGAACAGGAAAAACATAGAAAACCAAAGGGAAAGAAGGAAGGTTATTGGGTAACACATACAAACAGGAAGCAAGTTATGTGCAAGTTTGGACCACAAATAGGATAATGCGTACTACTTCAGATATATTGCATACACAAAAATACCTTTTTTTAGGTGGAACTAGGATTTTTTATTCAAAACTTCACAACAGATGGAATACAAGCAATATCTGGGAGGATCCCTAGCCACAAATGGCGACCCGAAGGGAGTGATGAAGTTGCCTTAGCCATGGCATGAGCTTCAAAGTTTGACTCCCTGCTAAACCAAAGTTAATCTTTACAAAATCATTCGTTCTATCACTAATCTCTCTGAGCAGTAAAGCATAAGAAGAGAAGGTGCCTCGCTTGAATCTGAGACGACCTGCATGCAAACAGAGGCTATTGTGGCATGTGTAATATTCAGATCCGTAGCAAGAGCAAGAGTTTCATTGCATGCATGGGCTTCAAGGCATGGTGCATCAACCAATCCATCAAACACTATTGCAGAAGCGCCTAGATAATTTTCAAGCCTGTCCCTACACACCGCTGTTGTAGCTCCCACAGTTCCTTGTCGAGAGATAGCGCCATCCACATTGATTTTAACAACATCATCATCAGGCGTGAGCCATCTCCATGGCTCTAGCGGGACATCATGTGCTTTCGTTGGGGCCATGTGAACAGTAGCGACTTCCAAGTCTTACAGATATCGATTCAGAAAGCAAAGTGTTGAAAGCGGACTCTGGAACTCGTCATGAATAGCCCTTCTACGAGCAAACCATATCGCCCACATTGTGACAAGGAACTTGGCGAGATCATGCTGGTTTGTAGTCTCAAATAGCCAAAAATCCATAGCCGTGCATCCTCTGTCCTGTTTGAGAGCATATGCTCAAGGACATCTTCATCACCCAACGCCCAGACACAGCGAGCCATGCGGCACTCGAATAGAGAGTGACATCATGAGTCAGTTGTTGGGGAACGTAGCAGAAATTCAAAATTTTCCTACGTGTCACCAAGATCTATCTATGGAGAGACCAGCAACGAGGGGAAGGAGAGTGCATCTACATACCCTTGTAGATCGCTAAGCGGAAGCGTTCAAGTGAACGAGGTTGATGGAGTCGTACTCATCGTGATTCAGATCACCGATGATCCTAGTGTCGAACGGACGGCACCTCCGCGTTCAACACACGTACAGTCCGGTGACGTCTCCCACGCCTTGATCCAGCAAGGAGAGAGGGAGAGGTTGAGGAAGACTCCATCCAGCAGCAGCACAACGGCGTGGTGGTGGTGGAGGAGCGTGGCTAGAAGAGGAGGAAGAAAGGACGCAGGGCTGCACCAACGAGAGATCGAATCGCGTGTTATGGGCAGCCCCTAGGCCTCACTATTTATAGGGGGAGAGGGGGCTGCGCCCCCTTCTAGGGTTTCCCACCCCCAAGGGGTGCGGCCAGCCCTAGATGGCCAAGGGGGCGGCGGCCAGGAGGGGGAGGAGAGGGAGGCGCAGGGAGCATGGGCCTTAGGGCCCATCTGCCCTAGGGTTTCCCCCCTCCCACTCTCCCATGCGCCTTGGGCCCCTTGTGGGGGGCGCACCAGCCCACCAGGGGCTGGTTCCCTCCCACACATGGCCCATGCAGCCCTCCGGGGTTGGTGGCCCCACTTGGTGGACCCCCGGGACCCTCCCGGTGGTCCCGGTACTTTACCGATAAAACCCGAAACTTTTCCGGTGACCAAAACAGGACTTCCCATATATAAATCTTTACCTCCGGACCATTCTGGAACTCCTCGTGACGTCCGGGATCTCATCCGGGACTCCGAACAACATTCGGTAACCACATACAAGCTTCCTATATAACCCTAGCGTCATCGAACCTTAAGTGTGTAGACCCTACGGGTTCGGGAGACATACAGACATGACCGAGACGTTCTCCGGTCAATAACCAACAGCGGGATCTGGATACCCATGATGGCTCCCACATGTTCCACGATGATCTCATCGGATGAACCACGATGTCAAGGACTTAATCAATCCCGTATATAATTCCCTTTGTCTATCGGTATGTTACTTGCCCGAGACTCGATCGTCGGTATCCAATACCTTGTTCAATCTCATTACCGGCAAGTCTCTTTACTCGTTCCGTAACACATCATCCCGTGATCAACTCCTTGGTCACATTGCACAAATGATGATGTCCTACCGAGTGGGCCCAGATATACCTCTCCGTTTACACAGAGTGACAAATCCCAATCTCGATTCGTGCCAACCCAACAGACACTTTCAGAGATACCCGTAGTGTACCTTTATAGCCACCCAGTTACGTTGTGACGTTTGGCACACACAAAGCACTCCTACGGTATCCGGGAGTTGCACAATCTCATGGTCTAAGGAAATGATACTTGACATTAGAAAAGCTTTAGCATACGAACTACATGATCTTGTGCCAGGCTTAGGATTGGGTCTTGTCCATCACATCATTCTCCTAATGATGTGATCCCGTTATCAACGACATCCAATGTCCATGGTCAGGAAATCGTAACCATCTATTGATTAATGAGCTAGTCAACTAGAGGCTTACTAGGGACATGGTGTTGTCTATGTATCCACACATGTATCTGAGTTTCCTATCAATACAATTCTAGCATGGATAATAAACGATTATCATGAACAAGGAAATATAATAATAATAATCAATTTATTACTGCCTCTAGGGCATATTTCCAACAGTCTCCCACTTGCACTAGAGTCAATAATCTAGTTCACATCGATATGTGATTAACACTCACAGGTCACATCGCCATGTGACTAATACCCAAGAGTTTTAGGTTTGATCATGTTGCTTGTGAGAGAGGTTTTAGTCAACGGGTCTGAACCTTTCAGATCCGTGTGTGCTTTACAAATCTCTATGTCATCTCCTAGATGCAGCTACCACGCTCTATTTGGAGCTATTCCAAATAACTGTTCTACTTGGAGCTATTCTAAATTGTTGCTCCATTATACGTATCCGGTATCTCTACTCAGAGCTATCCGGATAGGTGTTAAGCTTGCATTTTCGTAACTCTTTACGTCGAACTCTTTATCACCTCCATAACCGAGAAAATTCCTTAGTCCACTAGTTACTAAGGATAACTTTGACCGCTGTCCTATGATCCATTCATGGATCACTCTTGTACCCCTTGACTGACTCATGGCAAGGCACACTTTCGGTGCGATACACAGCATAGCATACTGTAGAGCCTACGTCTAAAGCATAGGGGACGACCTTCGTCCTTTGTCTCTTTTCTGCCGTGGTCGAGCTTTAAGTCTTAACTTCGTACCTTACAACTCAGGCAAGAACTCCTTTTTTTTGACTGGTCCATCTTGAACACCTTCAAGATCATGTCAAGGTATGTGCTCATTTGAAAGTATTATTAAGCATTTTGATCTATCCTTATAGATCATGATGCTCAATGTTCAAGTAGCTTAATCCAGGTTTTCTATTGAAAAACACTTTCCAAATAACCCTATATGCTTTCTAGAAATTCTACGTCATTTCTGATCAACAATATGTCAACAACATATACTCATCAGAAATTCTATAGTGCTCCCACTCACTTCTTTGGAAATACAAGTTTCTCATGAACTTTGTACAAACCCAAAATCTTTGATCATCATCAAAGCATACATTCCAACTCTGAGATGCTCACTCCAGTCCTTAGAAGGATTGCTGGAGCTTTGCATACTTATTAGCATCTTTCGGGATTGACAATACCTTCCGGTTGTATCACATACAACCTTTACTCAAGAAAATCGTCGAGGAAACAATGTTTTGACATCCTATCTGCAAGATTTCATAAATAATGCAGTAATCGCTAATATAATTCCAACAGACTCTTAGCATCGCTACGAGTGAGAAAATCTCATCGTAGTCAACTCCTTGAACTTGTCGAAAAACATCTTAACGACAAGTCAAGCTTTCTTAATGGTGACATTTACCATCATTGTCCGTCTTTTTTTTGAAATCCATCTATACTCATTAGCCTTACGACCATCGAGCCGTTCTGCCAAAGTCTACACTTTGTTTTCATACATGGATCCTCTCTCGGATTTTATGGCCTCAAGCTATTTATCGGAATCCGGGCCCACCATTGCTTCTCCATAGCTCGTAGGTTCATTGTTGTCTAGCAACATGACTTCCAAGACAGAATTACCGTACCACTCTGAAGTAGTACGCATCCTTGTCACCCTACGAGGTACGGTAGTGACTTGATCCGAAGTTTCATGATCACTATCATAAGCTTCTACTTCAATTGGTGTAGGTGCCACAGGAACAACTCCCTGTGCCCTGTCACACACTAGTTGAAGAGACGGTTCAATAACCTCATCAAGTCTCCACCATCCTCCCACTCAATTCTTTCGAGAGAAACTTTTCCTCGAGAAAGGACCCGATTAAAGAAAAACAATCCATATTGCTTTCGGATCTGAATTAGGAGGTATACCCAACTGTTTTGGGTGTCCTATGAAGATGCATTTTATCCGCTTTGGGTTCGAGCTTAATCCTGAAACTTTTTCACATAAGCGTCGCAGCCCCAAACCTTTAAGAAACGACAACTTAGGTTTCTCTAAACCATAATTCATACGGTGTCATCTCATCGGAATTACGTGGTGCCCTATTTAAAGTGAATGTGGTTGTCTCTAATGCCTAACCCATGAACGATAGTGGTAATTCGATAAGAGACATCATGGTACGCACCATATCCAATAGGGTGCAACTATGATGTTCGGACACACCATCACACTATGGTGTTCCAGGCGGTATTAATTGCGAAACAATTTCCACAATGTCTTAATTGTGTGCCAAAACTCGTAACTCAAATATTCATCTCTATGATCATATCATAGACATTTTATCCTCTTGTCACAATGATCTTCTACTTCACTCTGAAACTACTTGAACCATTCAATAATTCAGACTTGTGTTTCATCAAGTAAATATTCTCAATATCTACTCGAATCATCTATGAAGTAAGAACATAACGATGTTCACTGCATGCCTCAGCACTCATTGGACTGCACACATCAAAATGTGTTGCTTCCAACAAGTTGCTATCTTGTTCCATTTTACTGAAACCGAGGCTTTCAGTCATCTTGCCCATGTGGTATGATTTGCATGTCTCAAGTGATTCAAAATCAAGTGAGTCCAAACGATCCATCTGCATGGAGTTTCTTCATGCGTATACACCAATAGACATGGTTCGCATGTCTCAAACTTTTCTAAAACGAGTGAGTCCAAAGATCCATCAACATGGAGCTTCTTCATGCGTTTTATACCATTATGACTTACATGGCAGTGCCACAAGTAAGTGGTACTATCATTACTATCTTATATCTTTTGGCATGAAAATGTGTATCACTACGATCGAGATTCAATAAACCATTCCTTTAGGTGCAAGACCATTGAAGGTTTTATTCAAATAAATAGAGTAACCATTATTCTCCTTAAATGAATAACCGTATTGCGATAGACATAATCCAATCATGTCTATGCTCAACGCAAGCACCAAATGACAATTATTCAGGTTTAATACTAATCTTGATGGTAGAGGGAGCGTGCGATGTTTGATCACATCAAACTTGGAAACACTTCCAACATATATCGTCATCTCACCTTTAGCTAGTCTCCGTTTATTCCGTAGCTCTTTATTTCGAGTTACTAACACTTAGCAACCGAACCGGTATCTAATACCCTGGTGCTACTAGGAGTACTAGTAAAGTACACATTAACATAATGTATATCCAATATACTTCTATCGACTTTGCCAGCCTTCTCATCTACCAAGTATCTAGGGTTATTCTGCTCTAGTGACTATTCCCCTTATCACAGAAGCACTTAGTCTCGGGTTTGGGTTCAACCTTGGGTTTCTTCACTAGAGCAGCAGCTGATTTGCCGTTTCATGAAGTATCCCTTCTTGCCCTTGCCCTTCTTGAAACTAGTGGTTTCACCAACCATCAACAATTGATGCTCCTTCTTGATTTCTACTTTCGCGGTGTCAAACATCGCGAATACCTCAAGGATCATCATATATGTCCCTGATATATTATAGTTCATCACAAAGCTCTAGCAGCTTGGTGGTAATGACTTCGGAGAACCATCATTGTCTTATCTGGAAGATCAACTCCCACTCGATTCAAATGATTGTTGTACTCAGACAATCTGAGCACAAGCTCAATAATTGAGCTTTTCTCCTTAGTTTGCAGGTTAAGAAAGTCATCTGAGGTCTTATACCTCTTGACATGGGCACGAGCCTGAAATCCCAATTTCAGCCCTCAAAACATCTCATATGTTTCGCGACGTTTCAAAAACGTCTTTGGTGCCTCAACTCTAAACCGTTTAACTGAACTATCACGTAGTTATCAAAACGTGTATGTCAGATGTTCACAACAACCACAGACATCGTTCGAGGTTCAGCACACTGAGTGGTGCATTAAGGACATAAGCCTTCTATGAAGCAATGAGGACAATCCTCAGTTTACGGACCTAGTCCGCATAATTGCTACTATCAACTTACAACTAATTTTACTCTAGGAACATATCTAAACAGTAGAACTATAGCGTGAGCTACGACATAATTTGCAAAATCCTTTTGACTATGTTCAGGATAATTAAGTTCATCTTATGAACTCCCACTCAGATAGACATCCCTCTAGTCATCTAAGTGATTACATGATCCGAGTCAAACTAGGCCGTGTCCGATCATCACGTGAGACGGACTAGTCATCATCGATGAACATCTTCATGTTGATCGTATCTTCTATACGACTCATGCTCGACCTTTCGGTCTCCGTGTTCCGAGGCCATGTCTGTACATGCTAGGCTCGTCAAGTTAACCCTAAGTGTTTCGCGTGTGTAAATCTGTCTTACACCCGTTGTATGTGAACGTTAGAATCTAACACCCGATCATCACGTGGTGCTTCGAAACACGAACTGTCGCAACGGTGCACAGTTAGGGGAGAACACTTCTTGAAATTGTTGTAAGGGATCATCTTATTTACTACCGTCGTTCTAAGCAAATAAGATGTATAAACATGATAAACATCACATGCAATCAAATAGAGTAGTGACATGATATGGCCAATATCATATAGCTCCTTTGATCTTCATCTTCGGGGCTCCATGATCATCTTGTCACCGGCATGACACCATGATCTCCATCATCATGATCTCCATCATCGTGTCTTCATGAAGTTGTCACGCCAACGACTACTTCTACTTCTATGACTAACGCGTTTAGCAATAAAGTAAAGTAGTTTACATGGCGTTCTTCAATGACACGCAGGTCATACAATAAATAAAGACAACTCCTATGGCTCCTGCCGGTTGTCATACTCATCGACATGCAAGTCGTGATTCCTATTACAAGAACATGATCAATCTCATACATCACATATATTCATCACATTCTTGTTGGCCATATCACATCACAAAGCATACCCTGCAAAAACAAGTTAGACGTCCTCTAATTGTTGTTTGCATGTTTTACGTGGCTGCTATGGGTTTCTAGCAAGAACGTTTGTTACCTACGCAAGACCACAACGTGATATGCCAATTGCTATTTACCCTTCATAAGGACCCTTTTCATCGAATCCATTCCGACTAAAGTGGGAGAGACTGGCACCCGCTAGCCACCTTATGCACCAAGTGCATGTCAATCGGTGGAAGCTGTCTCACGTAAGAGTACGTGTAAGGTCGGTCCGGGCCGCTTCATCCCACAATACCGTCGAAACAAGATTGGACTAGTAACGGTAAGCATATTGAACAACATCAACGCCCACAACTACTTTGTGTTCTACTCGTGCAAAGAATCTACGCAATAGACCTAGCTCATGATGCCACTGTTGGGGAACGTAGCAGAAATTCAAAATTTTCCTACGTGTCACCAAGATCTATCTATGGAGAGACCAGCAACGAGGGGAAGGAGAGTGCATCTACATACCCTTGTAGATCGCTAAGCGGAAGCGTTCAAGTGAACGAGGTTGATGGAGTCGTACTCGTCGTGATTCAGATCACCGATGATCCTAGTGCCGAACGGACGGCACCTCCGCGTTCAACACACGTACAGTCCGGTGACGTCTCCCACGCCTTGATCCAGCAAGGAGAGAGGGAGAGGTTGAGGAAGACTCCATCCAGCAGCAGCACAACGGCGTGGTGGTGGTGGAGGAGCGTGGCTAGAAGAGGAGGAAGAAAGGACGCAGGGCTGCACCAACGAGAGATCGAATCGCGTGTTATGGGCAGCCCCTAGGCCTCACTATTTATAGGGGGAGAGGGGGCTGCGCCCCCTTCTAGGGTTTCCCACCCCCAAGGGGTGCGGCCAGCCCTAGATGGCCAAGGGGGCGGCGGCCAGGAGGGGGAGGAGAGGGAGGCGCAGGGAGCATGGGCCTTAGGGCCCATCTGCCCTAGGGTTTGCCCCCTCCCACTCTCCCATGCGCCTTGGGCCCCTTGTGGGGGGCGCACCAGCCCACCAGGGGCTGGTTCCCTCCCACACATGGCCCATGCAGCCCTCCGGGGTTGGTGGCCCCACTTGGTGGACCCCCGGGACCCTCCCGGTGGTCCCGGTACTTTACCGATAAAACCCGAAACTTTTCCGGTGACCAAAACAGGACTTCCCATATATAAATCTTTACCTCCGGACCATTCCGGAACTCCTCGTGATGTCCGGGATCTCATCCGGGACTCCGAACAACATTCGGTAACCACATACAAGCTTCCTATATAACCCTAGCGTCATCGAACCTTAAGTGTGTAGACCCTACGGGTTCGGGAGACATACAGACATGACCGAGACGCTCTCCGGTCAATAACCAACAGCGGGATCTGGATACCCATGATGGCTTCCACATGTTCCACGATGATCTCATCGGATGAACCACGATGTCAAGGACTTAATCAATCCCGTATACAATTCCCTTTGTCTATCGGTATGTTACTTGCCCGAGACTCGATCGTCGGTATCCAATACCTTGTTCAATCTCGTTACCGACAAGTCTCTTTACTCGTTCCGTAACACATCATCCCGTGATCAACTCCTTGGTCACATTGCGCAAATGATGATGTCCTACCGAGTGGGCCCAGAGATACCTCTCCGTTTACACGGAGTGACAAATCCCAATCTCGATTCGTGCCAACCCAACAGACACTTTCAGAGATACCCGTAGTGTACCTTTATAGCCACCCAGTTACGTTGTGACGTTTGGCACACCCAAAGCACTCCTACGGTATCCGGGAGTTGCACAATCTCATGGTCTAAGGAAATGATACTTGACATTAGAAAAGCTTTAGCATACGAACTACATGATCTTGTGCCAGGCTTAGGATTGGGTCTTGTCCATCACATCATTCTCCTAATGATGTGATCCCGTTATCAACGACATCCAATGTCCATGGTCAGGAAATCGTAACCATCTATTGATTAACGAGCTAGTCAACTAGAGGCTTACTAGGGACATGGTGTTGTCTATGTATCCACACATGTATCTGAGTTTCCTATCAATACAATTCTAGCATGGATAATAAACGATTATCATGAACAAGGAAATATAATAATAATAATCAATTTATTATTGCCTCTAGGGCATATTTCCAACATCAGTTGCTTCATTACAGATTGTGGAGTACTGTCCCCTTTGGCAATGACATATGAGCCAACCTGCATACAAAAACTCCCACTTTCGATGGCACTTTAACCTTCCATAGCTGCACCCACTCTTTCTTCTCTAATCCCTTATCCGAGTGCCCCGCCGTTACTCTAACCATTCTTCTCGTTGGTGTTTAATAGCAGAAATCATCTTGTATGCAGACCGTACTGAAAAAACTCCTCTATTATCATACTGCCTGCAGGCCCAAAAGTCTTGCTGCATACGAAAACTGATCGGGATGTTCATGATGACATCCACATCCGGCCTCACAAAATGCCGCATCAAGACCTCCCTGTTCCAAGTTCTTGATGTCGAATCAATAAGTTCCGAAACTAATTGAGGGAGATCTGATGAGATAGAGCATAATGGTCTGAGTTTGTAATCCCACGGCAACCAGTTTTCCTGCCAAATGCTAGTGTTCTCAACTGATCCAATTCTCTTGATTAGTCCAAGTGCAAGTACATCATGTCCTTCCAGCAGAGAGCACCATATCTGGGAGGGGTGAGATCCCAGTGTTGCGTCAAGGATAGTACTGTCTGTAAAGTACCTCGCCTTCAAAACTAGTGCACTCAGGAAATTAGGCTCTTGTAAAATTCTCCACGCCTGGCGGGCCAATAAAGCAAGATTAAAGAGCTTGATGTCGTAGAACCCCGTCCCTCCCATGAACTTAGGCTTGCACATAGTTTCCCAAGATACCCACGCCAGCTTCCTTTGCCCCTACCTACTACCCCACCAAAATTACACAAAAATACCTAAAAACCCAACTTAAAGGGAAAAAAGGGGAAACACATACAAGCAGAAAAACACATGGAAAAACAAAGGGGAAAAGGGATGGGCTGGGCGGTACACATAATTGGCTTCAACCCAGTAGCAAATCGATTGGCCCAAACATATGGTCAGTCAAAAAACCTTAGCCCAAATCAGCTCACAAAAAAGCCCATAAAAAGGCACAACACGAATCTCAGAGCTAGAATCAACGATCATAAAATCGACTAACCCAAATTCAAAATTCAGGCAACTTACATGTAGCTAAAGTGATCCGAGTGATGGTACCGCCTATTTGAACGTAGGAATAGTGCTTCATTCAATTGTAAGAAGAGAAATGGAACATGGGCATTATTCATAAAAGAAGTCATTCTTCAAACCATAGCCAAGCAGGAAGTAGAGTCCAACGCTCCACACTTAGTTGGAAACTTGGAATTGCTTTTACAATGTTATCGATCTTTATCTTATGACTTGGAAGCATCAGGATTTACGAGTGCACATCCACTCAGGTTCTTTGTTAAATACTATCCCTCTAAGTCAATGCCACATGACACTGTGCGCAGTAGGTTTGGGTCTCTCCTCAGGGAGAGGTGGCCTCCCGATTTAATGTGCCACGAGTTCCTGCTAGGCTATTCTGAAGTAGTGGGAACCTTACTCCAAAGGTCAGTACAGAGCAAAATACAATTATGATGCATAGTTCACTGGAAGATTCATCAACCTCACTTGGTGTAAGTATGGAAAACAAGGGTTGAGAATAAGATCAAGTTGTACATGTGGCTATCATTACCAAATGGAAATTGGATGGTTGATTGGTTGGATAAACGAGGGTGGCTTTGCAATGTAGTTTGCACCTTTTGTGATCAGGCTCCTAAAACGGCATTGCACATCCTATTGGGCTACCTCCTCAAAGGAGGTATGGATCAAGGCACATTGCATTCACTCGCAAAAGGCCGATATTTCTTTGGGGGCCAACATTGTTAAATCATGGTGGCGTAAGCTCAACTCAACTGGACCAAAATAGTCGAGAAGTAAGTAGCTGGCATTTGTGGTCTACATAGCATGGCACTTTTGGAAAAAACAGAACAAACACCTCGTTGAGCAAAAGAAGATTCAACTATAGGCCTTAACCGATGATTTTGTCCTCTTAGGAGAGACATTTAGGGAGTAGCTCATTTGGTGTTGTGCTGACTAGACATGCTTCTGATCTCGTGGTCTTCTCACTGATACCCTCTGTAATTCTGTCTTGACTGTACAATTTTCCCTTTCTAATATAAAGCAAACTAGTAATTATTGTAGAAGATCCAACATTTTCTGGAATGAAATAAGAAATAATGATGAAAGAAACCATCCCATAGAGCGGACAATATTACTCTGTACTAGTAGTGAAATATATATCATTTGTAGAAGTCATGATTATCAAATTTTCTAAAAAATGTTGTTTTTCTCCACACCTACTTAGATAGTACTTTGTGATTGACCTAATTAACCAAAAAATAGCTCATCTCTCTCTCTCTCTCTCTCTCTCTCTCTCTCTCTCTCTCCACCGACATGATCTATCAACTTCTCTCTGTGTCTTTTTCTAGCACTGTCCTCTGTGGCTTATGTTGGTCAGCCAACAAATGAAGAAGAAAATGCTATATTAACTGTTATCATCTAAATAAACTCAACCAAAGTACATGTTAACTATGAGCACATAAATAAAATTAACACAATTATCTAGGAGATCTCACGACAGTAAATGCCCCTCTACCCCTTATGGCAGGATTAAAGTGCATGGAGGCAGATTGGTGGTTGCATCACATCACATCAAAGGTTAATGTAATGCTACTCGGGGGGGGGGGGGTAAATCTACCCCTATTTAAATGCGAGAAGAGCTATGGGACATGAAAATTATTCATAGTGCTTCTTCGCGCCTAAGCTGAACAAGGAGTAGAGGTCAGTGATGGCTAGCATACATAATTGGAATTGCTTTTGCAATGTCGTCAAAGCCAAAAACACCCTAGGACTTGAAAGCATCAGGATTAACGACTACATCGACTTAGCTTTCTACAAAGAGAAGCGTATCTATGGACTATGATGGTCAGTTAGAGATAGTCACTTTGTCAACCATGTGTTGGCCGTCAAAATAGAATATTGAGAGCGGTGCATTGCGCTTTCTCCACCAAACACAAGGACTATACTTTTGGGCGAGGGGCCTCCTCGGGTGGCTACTGGCTGAATCTTTTCCTCACCCTCAATTGTGCAAGATCATTGTTGTTGTCTCTGCAAGTGTGGAGATAATAGGGCTCCTTCTCAAGAATGACACACCATGTTGTGCTGGTTGCAAATCCTAGGTCCAACTTCGGAATGGCTCTGCATTCGACATTTTTTGTACAACATGTGCATACACATGGGGACACAACGAGTTGGATGGTGCTAGTAATGTGTCAGACACATGTTGCACTAAAATCATTGTATGTATAGCACAACTCCTCCAACTGTAGGCAGTGAGGTTGCCAAGAAAATGTAGCCACCAAAAGAAAATCAAAACAATTATGTGTGTATGTACACTGGGGCATAGCCAGGAAAAATGTCATCGGTGTCAACACGAACAAGTAGCACTAATCCCCTAAAAAAGCAGCAACAATATATGACCAAAAATGCTTAACTCATATTAACTAACATGTCTAAAATGTTTTTACTAACCTCACACAAATACGAAATCATAGTTGCCAATATATCATAACAAAATAAGCTCTGATTAAGAAAGTAGTTACCTCTATATTTTTTTACCTCTGTGTTCTTTCATCTTCAAAAAGAAATCTATTGCATCCTTACGTGGAGTTGAATATAGAAGTCTTTTCTCCAAAAATCAGATGATATAGTGGTTCATGAAATCATCACTAATGTGATTACATTGAACATTCTTCACTATTTTCATTCTGGAGAAACACCTCTCCTCTGATGCAATGACGACTGGATAGGACAAATAAGCACATGAGAGTAAGTGCAACTGGATATCCAGATGCCGCATTATAATACACAAACATGTAAATTTGAGTCACATGTGCATGAAATATAAGGTGTAGATTTATCCCATTGATAATCAAATTATAGGTACAAAATATTCAATGAAAGCGTTGTAATATGATGCTATAGCTTTGAATCAAAACAAAACAAGAAATAAAATAAAATACCAATTCCTTGGAAGTAAAAAGGTAGGGAGAATTGAAGAATATGAGAGCCTAGAACAAATGTTAAGCGTTTTGTTCATATAGTCCTGTTGGGGAACGCAGTAATTTCAAAAAAATTCCTACGCACACGCAAGATCATGGTGATGCATAGCAACGAGAGGGGAGAGTGTTATCTACGTACCCTCGTAGATCGCAACAGAAGCATTGACGCAACATAGAAGAAGTAGTCGTACGTCTTCCCGATCCGACCGATCCAGGCACCGTTACTCCGGCACCTCCGAGTTCTTAGCACACGTACAGCTCGATGACGCTCCCCGGGCTCCGATCCAGCAAAGCTTCGGGGATGAGTTCTGTCAACACGATGGCGTGGTGACGATGATGATGTTCTACCGACACAGGGCTTCGCCTAAGCACTACAACGATATGATCGAGGTGGAATATGGTGGCAGGGGGCACCACACACGGCTAAGGAACGATCACGTGGATCAACTTGTGTGTCTAGGGGTGCCCCCTGCCCCCGTATATAAAGGAGCAAGGGGAGGAGGCCGGCCGGCCAGGTGTGGTGCACCAAGGAGGAGTCCTCCTCCTAGTAGGAGTAGGACTCCTACTAGGAGGGGGAAAGAGGTGGAGTGGGAGAAGGAAAGGGGGGGCGCCGCCCCCCTCCCCTAGTCCAATTCGGACCAGGCAGGAGGTGGCGCGCGGCCCACCTCTGGCAGCCCCTCTCTCTCTCCACTAAGGCCCATATGGCCCATTACTTCTCCCGGTAGGGTTCCGGTAACCCTCCGGCTCTCCGGTTTTCTCCGAAATCACCCAGAACACTTCCGGTGTCCGAATATAGCCGTCCAATATATCAATCTTTATGTCTCGACCATTTCGAGACTCCTCGTCATGTCCGTGATCACATCCGGGACTCCGAACTAACTTCGGTACATCAAAATGCATAAACTCATAATAACTGTCATCGTAACGTTAAGCGTGCGGACCCTACGGTTCGAGAACAATGCAGACATGACTGAGACACATCTCCGGTCAATAACCAATAGCGGGACCTGGATTCCCATATTGGCTCCTACATATTCTACGAAGATCTTTATCGGTCAGACCGCATAACAACATACGTTGTTCCCTTTGTCATCGGTATGTTACTTGCCCGAGATTCGATCGTCGGTATCCAATACCTAGTTCAATCTCGTTACCGGCAAGTCTCTTTACTCGTTCCGTAATACATCATCCCGCAACTAACTCATTAGTTGCAATGCTTGCAAGGCTTAAGTGATGTGCATTACTGAGAGGGCCCAGAGATACCTCTCCGACAATCGGAGTGACAAATCCTAATCTCGAAATACGCCAACCCAACATCTACCTTTGGAGACACCTTTAGAGCTCCTTTATAATCACCCATTTATGTTGTGACATTTGGTAGCACACAAAGTGTTCCTCTGGCATACGGGAGTTGCATAATCTCATAGTCATAGGAACATGTATAAGTCATGAAGAAAGCAATAGCAACATACTAAACGATCGGGTGCTAAGCTAATGGAATGGGTCATGTCAATCAGATCATTCACCTAATGATGTGATCCTGTTAATCAAATAACAACTCTTTTGTTCATGGTTAGGAAACATAACCATCTTTGATTAACGAGCTAGTCAAGTAGAGGCATACTAGTGACACTCTGTTTGTCTATGTATTCACACATGTATTATGTTTCCGGTTAATACAATTCTAGCATGAATAATAAACATTTATCATGATATAAGGAAATAAATAATAACTTTATTATTGCCTCTAGGGCATATTTCCTTCAAGTCCAACTTAATGATAAAACAAAAATGAATGTCAATCCTATTAAAAGATAAAAGCTGGATAATTAAACTATGAAAGGGTGTAGAACAAAGGAGAAATATCATATCATTCTTTTGAGGTTTGTTCATATTATAATTGTGCTTAAGTGCAAGTATGGAATCTTCTGGATAGTGCATGCACGCAGAATTTGGTGTAGTGAAGAGAATATTCAGCATCCAACATTACTTGGAATTTGCCACTTCTCAACCATTGAATCAGTTTCATCCAACAACCAATATTAACATATAGTGGTATAGATGCATAGAGGCATAATGGTTATTGTGTCACATCACACCGAAGCTTACATAATAGTTCTCCAATTTAAAGGTGAGAAAAAAATACCGCTATTTAAACATGAGAAGATAGATGGAACATATAATTATTCACAAAGAAGCCATTCTTTATACCCGAGCCAAACAAGGAGTAGAGGATAGGACTTGCGTAGATAATGTATATGCACTTACACTTAGTAGGAACTTCTTTTTCACTGCCTAAGCCCATCAACATCTTAGGAGTTGGAAACATCATGATTAATTACTACATTCACTCAAGTTTGTACACAGAGAAGCATCACTATGATGGTCAGCTAAAGATGGACTCTTTGGCAACCATGTGATGGTAATGGAACTAGAATACTTTAGAACGTGCTTCAAACATTGAAAATCTGCTGGTGGGAGAGGTGTCATCCTGCTGTGATGAGCCCCCATGTGGTCACTAGCTAGATCCTCCTTGCCGTCGTGGCCTGGTCTAGTGCAGTGCCATTGGTGCCCCTTGAGAATGGCACATCATAAACAAGAAGAAGACAACTGGTACAAAGTGGTGGTGTTTATGCTTGGCAGATCCATTTTGTTATTGGACACGACACAAAGAAGAAAGACACAGAACGTGATATGCCTATTCATGGGAAGGCCGAATTTAGTTTTTCATACTCTCATCCCCAACCTGTTTGTATGGCAAGAATTTTCTTGTCAAATATTCATTCGACAAGGTTTCAACACATGATGGTCTTGAAGAATCCATCCAATCCATCAATCTTTCCAAGTCTGAGTCGCGCCGTCCCTTACCAGTTCCCACCCACCTAGCGAAGAACCAATCAAGGAAGAAGAAGGAGATGCAATGGTTGAGCTGTTGTTTGCCCCGAATAAGTAAATTTACCGGAGCTGATAGCTACCGGCTGGCAATCCACCGTCCGTCCAATTCAACAAGATCTATGATGTCTGACACGGTATAAACTTGTAAGTCTATAATCCCTCCTATACACTGACAGAACTGAACACGTGCCGACAAACCGTACCAATATTACATGCATGCCAGGGCTTTGTCAAGAGAGAGAGAGAGAGAGAGAGAGAGAGAGAGAGAGAGTTGGAAAGGAGAGACCGATGCATGCATGATTCTCTCTCCCCACAAAAATGACATGCATTTTATTTCATCCCTATATTTCAATTGATTGGTATATTTTAAACCAAATGTTCATTTTTGAAACTTTTTATATATTTCAAATCGTGTTGGCAAGACCTTGAGAACAAGATCAATCTTGGCTATATTTGAACTACTTTTTATTTTATATATTTCAATTATATTTCGAATCACTTTCATAAAATATAAGATTGTTTTGCTATTTCATACAAGTGAATGTTCCGTTAATTTCAGAAATTATTTCACTCATTTACAAAGAACTAATTTCACTCATTTTTAAACATTGGTTTCACTGATTTTAAAACACATGTTTCACTGATTTGAGAAAATATATTTCACTCATTTTCAAAAGATTGATTTAGGCCCATTCAAAAAGATGGATTTCACTCATTCCAAAATTTATTTCACACATTTCAAAAAACTGATTTCACCCATTTCATCAAGCAACTAATTTCACTCATTTCATACAACTGATTTCAATCGTTTGAATTGAGAGAAAAAACATGTTTTAATAATTTTCAAAAGCTAATATATGTCAAATAAAATAAACTTGAATTATTTCATAAAACTAACTTCACTGACTCGATTTCACTCCTTCCGAATAATTCATTTCATGTATTTTTAAAACAGATTCCACTCAATTCAGAAAATTATATATTCACAAAACAAATCGCTCACTTCATAAGACAGAGTTCACTCATTTCAACAATTCATTTCACTCATTTCAAAAATCATTTCACTCATTCAAACAATGATTTCTCTCAGTTCATAAAATTGGTTTCACACAATTAAAAAAAAACTATTTCACTTATTATAGAAAAAAATGATATGTATGCGAAACAGATTTCACTCATTACAGAGAACTAATTTCACTCGTTTATAAACATTGATTTCACTGATTTTAAAACACATGTTTCACTGCTTTCAGAAAATATATTTCACTCATTTTCAAAAGATGGATTTAGGCTCATTCAAAAAGATGGATTTCATTAATTCCAAAATTTATTTCACACATTTCAGAAAACTGATTTCACTCATTTCATCAAGCCACTGATTTCACTCATTTCATACAACTGATTTCAGTCTTTTCAATTGAAAGAAAAACATGTTTTAATAATTTTCAAAATCTAATATATGTCAAATAAAAATAAACTTACATTATTTCATAAAACTAACTTCACTCACTTGATTTCACTCCTTCCGAATAAATCATTTCCAGTATTTCAAAAAATTGGACTTCACTCAATTCAGAAAATTATATATTCACAAAACAAATTCGCTCACTTCATAAAACAGAGTTCGCTCATTTCAAAAATGAATTTCACTCATTTAAAAAATGATTTCACTCATTCAAACAATGATTTCTCTCAGTTCATAAAATTAGTTTCACACAATAAAAAAACTACTTCACTTATTCAGAAAAAAATCATATGTATGCAAAACAGATTTCAGTCATTTCAAAAAAATGGTTTCACTCAATTCAAAATCCTATTCCACTTATTTCAGAAAAATGTTTCATATGTACCCAAAACAGATTTCACTCATTTCAAAAAACTGGTTTCACTCAATTCTAAAAACCTACTTCCCTACTTTCGGAAAGCTGTTTTCACTGATTTCAAAATTTCAAATTTAAACATGTTTGAAATGTATTCAAGAAGGATCTTATTCTAAAGGTCTTGGCGCATGGGGTTCATATATATATATATATATATATATATATATATATATATATATATATATATATATATATATATATATATATATATAATTTCAAAAACAAAATTATGATTTAAAGAATATGGTTGATTTAAACTAGCATCAATTGAATAAAACTATGTTGTGTGGCACTGAGGCAGAGGAGGGGCAGTCAATATATTTTATTCCTACTATGCATGCACGTCTCTCGGACCTACTTGTACCTTTTAGTAGAGAATACGAGAGATGGGATGCTATTATACCTGATTATACATATGGATGGGCCCACTTATGCACAGATCATAAAGCATGTGAAGGGTGGATGCTATGCCGGTAGCTCCCGCCTCCGGTAAAAAGAGTTTGCGCTGTTTGCCCTGCCGAGGCCAGCCTCGTCTACCTGCCAGAGGTGCTCGACCACCTCGTAACCGGGGACGCCCACCACCATGCCGCACACGGGCTAGGGCACGGTCAATATCACACGCACGTTGGAGTGGCGGTCATGGCGCACTCATGGATATCGTGGAGACCCCCGGCAAGTATGCCTTCCTTCTAGACGTCCCCGGGCTTTCCAAGTACGACATCAAGCTACGAGGTGCATCACGCCATGGTCGCCCCCATTTCTTCTTGGACCGGGTTCGATTCAACATCACCAATGAACTAAAATTTGGGCGTGTACTCATTTTCCTTGACAGGTGACTCTAAAGGGCGACAACGTGCTAGTGACGAAGGGTGCCAACGGGAAGCGGAAGTGGGGGGAGGAGGAGGGTGACTGCGGCTACATCCGGTTGGAGCGCCGCGAGTCACCGTGGCCGTTCGTGCCCAAGTTCTGGCTGCCAGAGGATGCCCGCGTCCGCACACTGCGAGAGTGGCGTGCTCACCGTCACCGTCAAGAAGCAACCGCCGTCAGAAAAGAAGACCAAGTCTATCCAGGTCACCACGCCTGATCGATCCCTTCCGTCATGCGAGCTTTCGTTACCGCATCGGTGTTGGGGAACGTAGTAATTTCAAAAAAATTCCTACGCACACACAAGATCATGGTGATGCATAGCAATGGGAGGGAGAGTGTTGTCTACGTACCCTCGTAGACCGAAGCGGAAGCGTTGACGCAACATAGAGGAAGTAGTCGTACATCTTCCTGGTCCAACCGATCCAAGCACCGTTACTCCGGCACCTCCGAGTTCTTGGCACACGTTCAGCTCGATGACGCTCCCCGGGCTCTGATCCAACAAAGCCTCGGGGAGGAGTTCCGTCAGCACGACGGCGTGGTGACGATCTTGATGTTCTACCGTCGCAGGGCTTTGCCTAAGCGCTGCTACAATATGACCGAGGTGGAATATGGTGGAGGAGGGCACCGCACACGGCTAAGGAACGATCACGATGACCAACTTGTGTGTCTATGGGGTGCCCCTGCTCTCGTATATAAAGGAGTGGAGGAGGGGAGGGCCGGCCATCTCTATGGCGCGCCCTAGGGGAGTCCTACTCCCACCGGGAGTAGGATTCCCCCTTTCCTAGTCCAACTAGGAGTCCTTCCAAGTAGTAGGAGAGTAGGAGACAAGGAAGGGGAAGAGGGAAGAGAAGGAAGGAGGGGGCGCTGCCCCTCCCCCTAGTCCAATTCGGACTAGTCAATGGGGGGCACGCGGCCTGCCTCTCCCTCTCCCCTAAAGCCCAATAAGGCCCATATACTTCTTTCCCCGTATTCCCGTAACTCTCCGGTACTCCAAAAAATACCCGAATCACTCGGAACCTTTCCGATGTCCGAATATAGTCGTCCAATATATCGATCTTTACGTCTCGACCATTTCGAGACTCCTCGTCATGTCCCCGATCCCATCCGGGACTCCGAACTCCTTCAGTACATCAAAACTCATAAACTCATAATATAATTGTCATCGAAACCTTAAGCGTGCGGACCCTATGGTTCGAGAATAATGTAGACATGACCGAGACGCGTCTCCGGTCAATAACCAATAGCGGGACCTGGATGCCCATATTGGCTCCTACATATTCTACGAAGATCTTTATCGGTCAGACCGCATAACAACATACATTGTTCCCTTTGTCATCGGTATGTTACTTGCCCGAGATTCGATCGTCGGTATCTCAATACCTAGTTCAATCTCGTTACCGGCAAGTCTCTTTACTCGTTCCGTAATACATCATCCCGCAACTAACTCGTTAGTTGCAATGCTTGCAAGGCTTAAGTGATGTGCATTACCGAGAGGGCCCAGAGATACCTCTCCGACAATCGGAGTGACAAATCCTAATCTTGAAATACGCCAACCCAACATGTACCTTCGGAGACACCTGTAGAGCTCCTTTATAATCACCCAGTTACGTTGTGACGTTTGGTAGCACACAAAGTGTTCCTCCGGCAAACGGGAGTTGCATAATCTCATAGTCATAGGAACATGTATAAGTCATAAAGAAAGCAATAGCAACATACTAAACGATCGGGTGCTAAGCTAACGGAATGGGTCATGTCAATCACATCATTCTCCTAATGATGTGATCCCGTTAATCAAATAACAACTCTTTGTCCATGGTTAGGAAACATAACCATCTTTGATTAACGAGCTAGTCAAGTAGAGGCATACTAGTGACACTCTGTTTGTCTATGTATTCACACATGTATTATGTTTCCGGTTAATACAATTCTAGCATGAATAATAAACATTTATCATGATATAAGGAAATAAATAATAACTTTATTATTGCCTCTAGGGCATATTTCCTTCAGTCTCCCACTTGCACTAGAGTCAATAATCTAGTTCACATCACCATGTGATTCAACACTAATAGTTCACATCATCATGTGATTAACACCCATAGTTCACATCGTTATGTGACCAACACTCAAAGGGTTTACTAGAGTCAATATTCTAGTTCACATCGCTATGTGATTAACACCCAAAGAGTACTAAGGTGTGATCATGTTTTGCTTGTGAGAGAAGTTTAGTCAACGGGTCTGCCACATTCAGATTCGTATGTATTTTGCAAATTTCTATGTCAACAATACTCTGCTCGGAGCTACTCTAGCTAATTGCTCCCACTTTCAATATGTATCTAGATTGAGACTTAGAGTCATCTAGATTAGTGTCAAAACTTGCATCGATGTAACCTTTTACGACGAACCTTTTTGTCACGTCCATAATCGAGAAACATATCCTTATTCCATTAAGGATAATTTTGACCGCTGTCCAGTGATCTACTCCTAGATCACTATTGTACTCCCTTGCCAAAATCAGTGTAGGGTATACAATAGATCTGATACACAGCATGGCATACTTTATAGAACCTATGGATGCGGCATATGGAATGACTTTCATTCTCTTTCTATCTTCTGTCGTGGTCGGGTTTTGAGTCACCTTGTAACACAGGCAAGAACTCTTTCTTTGACTGTTCTATTTTGAACTACTTCCAAATCTTGTCAAGGTATGTACTCATTGAAAAACTTATCAAGCGTATTGATCTATCTCTATAGATCTTGATGCTCAATATGTAAGCAGCTTCACCGAGGTCTTTCTTTGAAAAAACTCCTTTCAAACTCTCCTTTATGCTTTGCAGAATAATTCTACATTATTTCTAATCAACAATATGTCATTCACATATACTTATCAGAAATGTTGTAGTGGTCCCACTCACTTTCTTGTAAATACAGGCTTCACCGCAAGTCTGTACAAAACTATATGCTTTGATCAACTCATCAAAGCGTATATTCCAACTCCGAGATGCTTGCACCAGTCCATAGATGGATCGCTGGAGCTTGCACATTTTGTTAACACTTTTACGATCGACAAAACCTTCTGGTTGCATCATATACAACTTTTCTTAAATAAATCCATTAAGGAATGCAGTTTTGTTTATCCATTTGCCAGATTTCATAAAATGCGGCAATTGCTAACATGATTCAGACAGACTTAAGCATCGCTACGGGTGAGAAGGTCTCATCGTAGTCAATCCCTTGAACTTGTCGAAACCCTTTTGCAACAAGTCGAGCTTTGTAGACAGTAACATTACCGTCAGCGTCGGTCTTCTTCTTGAAGATCCATTTATTCTC
The DNA here is from genome assembly GCF_002162155.2 of Triticum dicoccoides. Taxonomy (NCBI): domain Eukaryota; kingdom Viridiplantae; phylum Streptophyta; class Magnoliopsida; order Poales; family Poaceae; genus Triticum; species Triticum dicoccoides. The sequence goes on from NC_041390.1 coordinate 585,370,813, forward strand.
AATTGCTTGCTGATCATTGGGTAAGTCAACCAAAGTCCACACTTTGTTCTCATACATGGATCCCATCTCAGATTTCATGGCTTCAAGCTATTTTGTAGAATCTGGGCTCATCATCGCTTCCTCATAGTTCATAGGTTCGTCATGGTCAAGTAACATGACCTCCAGAACAGGATTACCGTACCACTTTGGTGCGGATCTCACTCTGGTTTACCTACGAGATTCGGTAGTAACTTGATCTGAAGTTACATGATCATCATCATGAGCTTCCTCACTAATTGGTGTAGTAGTCACAGGAACAGATTTCTGTGATGAACTACTTTCCAATAAGGGAGAAGGTACAATTACCTTATGAAGTTCTCTACTTTCCTCCCACCCACTTCTTTCGAGAGAAACTCTTTCTCTGGAAAGATTCCGAATTTAGCAACAAAAGTCTTGCCTTCGGATCTGTGATAAAAGGTGTACCCAACAGTCTCCTTTGGGTATCCTATGAAGACACATTTCTCCGATTTGGGTTTGAGCTTATCAGGATGAAACTTTTTCACATAAGCATCATTGCCCCAAACTTTAAGAAACGACAACTTTGGTTTCTTGCCAAACCATAGTTCAGATTGTGTCGTCTCAACGGACTTAGATGGTGCCCTTTTTTAACGTGAATGCAGTTGTCTTTAATACATAACCCCAAAACGATAGTGGTAAACCGGTAAGAAACATCATAGATTGCACTATATCCAATAAAGTACGGTTATGACGTTTGGATACACCATTATGCCATGGTGTTCCAGGTGGCGTGAGTAGTGAAACTATTTCACATTGTTTTAACTGAAGACCAAACTCGTAACTCAAATACTCTTCTCCACGATCAGATCGTAGAAACTTTATTTTCTTGTTACGATGATTTTCCACTTCACTCTGAAATTATATGAACTTTTCAAATGTTTCAGACTTCTATTTCATTAAGTAGATATACCCATATCTGCTCAAATCATCTGTGAAGGTCAGAAAATAATGATACCCGCTGCAAGCTTTAATATTCATCGGACGACATACATCAGTATGTATGATTTCCAACAAATCTATTGCTTGCTTCATTGTTCCGGAGAACAGCGCTTTAGTCATCTTGCCCAAGAGACATGGTTCGCAAGCATCAAGTGATTCATAATCAAGTAATTTTAAAATCCCATCAGCATGGAGTTTCTTCATGCGCTTTACACCAATATGACTTAAACGGCAGTGCCACAAATAAGTTGCACTATCATTATTAATTTTGCATCTTTTGGCTTCAATATTATGAATATGTGTATCACTACGATCGAGATCCAACGAACCATTTTCATTGGGTGTGTAACCATATAAGGTTTTATTCATGTAAATAGAACAACAATTTATTCTCTTACTTAAATGAATAACCGTATTGCAATAAACATGATCAACATATTTATGCTCAACGCAAACACCAAATAACACTTATTTAGGTTCAACATTAATCCCGAAAATATAGGGAGTGTGCGATGATGATCATATCAATCTTGGAACTACTTCCAACACGCATCGTCACCTCACCCTTAACTAGTCTCTGTTCATTCTGCAACTCCCAATTCAAGTTACTAATCTTAGCAACTGAATTAGTACCAATTACTGAGGGGTTGCTATGAACACTAGTAAAGTACACATCAATAATCTGTATATCAAATATACCTTTGTTCACTTTGCCATCCTTCTTATCCGCCAAATACTTGGGGCAGTTCCGCTTCCAGTGACCAGTTCCTTTGCAGTAGAAGCACTCAGTCTCAGGCTTAGGTCCAGACTTGGGCTTCTTCACTTGAGCAGCAACTCGCTTGCCGTTCTTCTTGAAGTTCCCCTTCTTCCCTTTGCCCATTTCTTGAAACTAGTGGTCTTGTTAACCATCAACACTTGATGTTTTTCTTGATTTCTACCTTCGTCGATTTCAGCATCACGAAGAGCTTGGGGATTGTTTCCGTTATCCCTTGCATATTATAGTTCATCACGAAGTTCTACTAACTTGGTGATGGTGACTAGAGAATTCTGTCAATCACTATCTTATCTGGAAGATTAACTCCCACTTGATTCAAGCGATTGTAGTACCCAGACAATCTGAGCACATGCTCACTGCTTGAGCGATTCTCCTCCATCTTTTAGCTATAGAACTTGTTAGAGACTTCATATCTCTCAACTCGGATATTTGCTTGAAATATTAACTTCAACTCCTGGAACATCTCATATGGTCCATGATGTTCAAAACGTCTTTGAAGTCCCGATTCTAAGCCATTAAGCATGGTGCACTAAACTATCAAGTAGTCATCATATTGAGCTAGCCAAACATTCATAACGTCTGCATCTGCTCCTGCAATAGGTATGTCACCTAGCGGTGCATCAAGGACATAATTCTTCTGTGCAGCAATGAGGATAAACCTCAGATCACGGATCCAATCCGCATCATTGCTACTAACATCTTTCAACACAATTTTCTCTAGGAACATATCAAAATAACATATGAAAGCAACAACGCGAGCTATTGATCTACAACATAGATATGCTAATACTACCAGGACTAAGTTCATGATAAATTTAAGTTCAATTAATCATATTACTAAAGAACGCCCACTTAGAAAGACATCCCTCTAATCCTCTAAGTGATCACGTGATCCAAATCAACTAAACCATAACCGATCATCACGTGAAATGGAGTAGCTTTCAATGGTGAACATCACTATGTTGATCATATCTACTATATGATTCACGCTCGACCTTTCGGTCTCCGTGTTCCGAGGCCATATCTGCATATGCTAGGCTCGTCAAGTTTAACCTGAGTATTCTGCGTGTGCAAAACTGGCTTGCACCCGTTGTAGATGGACTTAGAGCTTATCACACCCGATCATCACGTGGTGTCTGGGCACGACGAACTTTGGCAACGGTGCATACTCAGGGAGAACACTTTTATCTTGAAATTTTGTGAGAGATCATCTTATAATGCTACCGTCAATCAAAGCAAGATAAGATGCATAAAAGATAAACATCACATGCAATCAATATAAGTGATATGATATGGCCATCATCATCTTGTGCTTGTGATCTCCATCTCCGAAACACCTTCATGATTGCCATCGTCACCGGCGCGACACCTTGATCTCCATCGCAGCATCGTTGTCGTCTCGCCAATCTTATGCTTCTACGACTATCGCTACCGCTTAGTGATAAAGTAAAGGATTACAAGGCGATTGCATTGCATACAATAAAGCGACAACCATATGGCTCCTGCCAGTTGCCGATAACTCGGTTACAAAACATGATCATCTCATACAATAAAATTTAGCATCATGCCTTGACCATATCACATCACAACGCCCTGCAAAAACAAGTTAGACGTCCTCTACTTTGTTTGTTGCAAGTTTTACGTGGCTGCTACGGGCTTAAGCAAGAACCAATCTTACCTACGCATCAAAAACCACAACGATAGTTTGTCAAGTTGGTGTTGTTTTAACCTTCGCAAGGACCGGGCGTAGCCACACTCGGTTCAACTAAAGTTGGAGAAACTGACACCCGCCAGCCACCTGTGTGCAAAGCACGGCGGTAGAACCAGTCTCGCGTAAGCGTACGCGTAATGTCGGTCCGGGCCGCTTCATCCAACAATACCGCCGAACCAAAGTATGACATGCTGGTAAGCAGTATGACTTATATCGCCCACAACTCACTTGTGTTCTACTCGTGCATATAACATCAACATATAAAACCTAGGCTCTGATACCACTGTTGGGGAACGTAGTAATTTTAAAAAAAATCCTACGCACACGTAAGATCATGGTGATGCATAGCAATGAGAGGGAGAGTGTTGTCTACGTACCCTCGTAGACCGAAGCGGAAGCGTTGACGCAACATAGAGGAAGTAGTCGTACGTCTTCCCGGTCCAACCGATCCAAGCACCATTATTCTGGCACCTCCGAGTTCTTGGCACACATTCAGCTCGATGACGCTCCCCGGGCTCCGATCCAACAAAGCCTCGGGGAGGAGTTCCGTCAGCACGACGGCGTGGTGACGATCTTGATATTCTACCGTCGCAGGGCTTCGCCTAAGCGCTGCTACAATATGACCGAGGTGGAATATGGTGGCGGGGGGCACCGCACACGGCTAAGGAACGATCACGATGATCAACTTGTGTGTCTATGGGGTGCCCCCTGCCCCCGTATATAAAGGAGTGGAGGAAGGGAGGTCCGGCCCTCTCTATGACGCGCCCTAGGGGAGTCCTACTCCCACCGGGAGTAGGATTCCCCCTTTCCTAGTCCAACTAGGAGTCCTTCCAAGTAGTAGGAGAGTAGGAGACAACAAAGGGGAGAGGGAAGAGAAGGAAGGAGGGGGCGCCGCCCCTCCCCCTAGTCCAATTCGGACTAGTCAATGGGGGGGCGCGCGGCCTGCCTCTCCCTCTCCCCTAAAGCCCAATAAGGCCCATATACTTCTTCCCCCGTATTCTCGTAACTCTCCGGTACTCCGAAAAATACCCGAATCATTCGGAACCTTTCCGATGTCCGAATATAGTCTTCCAATATATCGATCTTTACGTCTCGACCATTTCGAGACTCCTCGTCATGTCCCCGATCCCATCCGGGACTCCGAACTCCTTCGGTACATCAAAACTCATAAACTCATAATATAACTGTCATCGAAACCTTAAGCGTGCGGACCCTACGGTTCGAGAATAATGTAGACATGACCGAGACACGTCTTCGGTCAATAACCAATAGCGGGACCTGGATGCCCATATTGGCTCCTACATATTCTACGAAGATCTTTATCGGTTAGACCGCATAACAACATACGTTGTTCCCTTTGTCATCGGTATGTTACTTGCCCGAGATTCGATCGTCGGTATCTCAATACCTAGTTCAATCTCATTACCGGCAAGTCTCTTTACTCGTTCCGTAATACATCATCCCGCAACTAACTCATTAGTTGCAATGCTTGCAAGGCTTAAGTGATGTGCATTACCGAGAGGGCCCAGAGATACCTCTCCGACAATCGGAGTGACAAATCCTAATCTCGAAATACGCCAACCCAACATGTACCTTCGGAGATACCTGTAGAGCTCCTTTATAATCACCCAGTTACGTTGTGACGTTTGGTAGCACACAAAGTGTTCCTCCGGCAAACGGGAGTTGCATAATCTCATAGTCATAGGAACATGTATAAGTCATAAAGAAAGCAATAGCAACATACTAAACGATCGGGTGCTAAGCTAACGGAATGGGTCATGTCAATCACATCATTCTCCTAATGATGTGATCCCGTTAATCAAATAACAACTCTTTGTCCATGGTTAGGAAACATAACCATCTTTGATTAACGAGCTAGTCAAGTAGAGGCATACTAGTGACACTCTGTTTGTCTATGTATTCACACATGTATTATGTTTCCGGTTAATACAATTCTAGCATGAATAATAAACATTTATCATGATATAAGGAAATAAATAATAACTTTATTATTGCCTCTAGGGCATATTTCCTTCAATCGGCGCTTGTCATCAGTGATCAATGTAGCACCACAGTAGTGTGTCGAGTTTGGTAGATTTGGGTGTTCTTTTGTGGTCGCATGCTCTTTTCGTGATCTGGCCTGAGATTAGGTTTGCTAGTTGTGGCCGTCTTCTGGGAATCTTGATGCCCGCTTGATCGAAAGCAACCTCATGTCTGGATTCAGTATTACGATTTATACGTGTTTCACGTAATTTCAGCAGGAAATAGAATGTGAACTTTGTTTCGTTCAGGTCATGTATGTGACTCAGTACTACCTCTGTTCTCTGTAAGTTCCACCGGTTAGCAAGGAAAGGATCTCAAGTGTGATGACCTAAAGAAATCCAAAACAAAGGCAATCTTCAATGTAATGAAAGAAACTCAAAACGATTACGAGGGAGCTAAAGACATCAAGGATGCCCATGTGCTCCTTATGTCAAGGGTAATGCACAAAACCAGCAAGACTAAATGCATCGAAGAATTGATGCTTCACACCAGACCCAAGTTAATAGCAACATGGTTGTTGCTTCACATCAGATCTGAGCTAATGTGACAGTACTGCTATTCAAGGGTGAAAGAATAGTGTTCTTTTATTTAACACGAGAAGAAAGATGGAACATGGTCATTAGTCATTCTTCAAACCTAAGCCGAGCAAGGAGCAGAGTTGAGCGCTTTACACCTAGTTGGAATTGCTTTTGCAATGTTGTCGATATCCTAGGACTTGGAAGCATTGGGATTTAAGTGTGCATCAACTTGAGTTTGTACATAACGGGGTTTTTTTGTGGTGGTCAGCCAGACATGGTCACTTGGTCAAGTATGTGGGTGTGTGCTAGTAACTAGACTAGCATACTCTCAGCTTTTTGTTTTGCAGCATGTGACACGACACACATAGTAAGTTGGGTCCGTCTTGGAGTATTGCGATAGGTGGTCTCCAGCTCTCACTATCCCCTAGTTGCTATTGGCAAACATGTCCTCCTTATTGTTGGTGTGGGTGCGATAACATTTGAAGTCATTTCCTCTCAAAAATGGCATGATATCCAAAGCTCCTAGCTCTATCCACAGGTGAAGTGTTGTTTGCAAGTATAGTGTGACTATGGTTAGGTTACGATTCTGCAATGAAATAGCATCGGAGAGAATGTCGTATATTACATTTGTTCATCTAAGGAACCTCGATATGATTATCGAGAGCTCTGAAAATGTTTCAAAAACTGTCCATGAGTCTGCAAAATGTTGTTGAATCCAAAAATGTTCTCAAATTAAGAAATCGCAAATTCAAAAAATGTTTGTGATTTTTTATGAATTCAAAAAATGTTTGTGATTTTGAGAAATTTTGTGAGTTTGAAACTTGTTCAATTTTGTAACAAATATTCACGAATTCAAAAAATGTTTGCGAGTTAAAAATGTTTACAAATTAAAAAAAGATTTTCTTAATTTCAAAAATTGATCATGACCTAGAAAATGTTTACATATTTAAAAAATTACGAATTTAAAAATGCTCTATTTTTATGAAATTCTAAATTGTTTCCGATTTTAAAAAACCATGATTTTAATTTTATTTTTTGATTTTCAAAAAATCACAATATTTTAGAAAGTTTGTGAATTTGAAAAAGATAAAAGGAAAAGAAAAAAAAAGTAAACAACGAACAGACTAACGTGACGGCCCATTAGCACGGCGTGGGTGCCCATTTCGTCTGTATCCCTCGACCCGCGAGGAATAAGATTTGTGGTCCAACATGAGCTCCCTTTGAAGCCAATTCCTATTTGGCGCCTATAGCGCCACTTATTGGGTTTGCTCTTACACTGCGCACTCCATCCTGAGCGGTAGAGTAGTGTGGCGAGTCTGGTAGATTTGGGTGTTCTCTTGTGGCCGCGTGCTCTATTCGTGATTTGGCCTGAGATTAGGTGTGCTAGTTGAGTACTTGTGGACTTGTGGTCGTGTTTTGTGAATCTTGTGATGAATTGAACTACATAGCGCAAATTGTTAGTTGTCGTATCTCTGGATGTATCTTCCCCACTTGATAGAAAGCAGCCGCATGCCTAGATTTTGCTTAATCAAAAGTAGCCACGTGCCTAGATTCAGTATCACGAACCATATCTTTTCATGTAATGTTTTGTTCAGCAATCAACACGGTTCAGACTTTAGAAGGCATGATGTGGCAACTCCTCTCTGTGACTATGAGTTCAATGATGTACCACATTAACTCTGTTCTCTATTCTCTCAAGTGTCATGATGTAAGGAAATCCAAAATAAAGGAAATCTTCAGTGTAATAATTGAAAGAAACTCAAAACGATTATGAGGAAGCTCAAGACTTCATGAATGCCCATGTGCTCCTTATGTCAGGAGTAGAATGCGCAGAACAAAGATTAAATGCATAGACGCATTGATGTGTGGTGCATTTCTTTGAGGGACATGAGTAAACTCTGCATGTAATCCTTTGTAATCACTATACTTATTTAATATAAAGTCAGAAGGAGCCTCTCCTACTGTCATTCTTTGCTCAATAAAAGGCAGCATGGTTGTTGCTTCACAACAGATCCGAGCAAATGTGATAGTACTTCTATTCAAGGGTGAGATAATAGTGGGCTTCTATTTAACGTGAGAAGAAAGATGGAACGTGGCTATTAGTCATTCTTTAAACCTGAGCCGAGCAAGGAGTAGAGTCCAGAGCTTCATAGCCACCTGGAGTTGCTTTTGCAAAATTGTTCACATCCTAGGACTTGGAGTTGCTTTTGCAATGTTGTTCACATCATAGGACATGGAAGCACCAGGATCTCTTGGTCAAGTATGTGGGTGCGTGTCCTAGTGACCAGACTCTCGGCGTAGTTTAGTGCAACCTGACACTGTAGACAGTAGGTTGGGTCCCTCATTGGATAATGGGGAGAGGTGGTCCCTTGCTGTCACGATCCCATAGTTGCTGTTGGTAGACATCTCTTCCTTGTTGTCGGCGCGGGTGTGGTGACATTTGACAGCCATATGACATTGATGTGCAAAGCTCCTACCTCTACCTATAGGTGGTGAAGTCTACGAGAGAACGTGAAGTGTTGCTTGTAAGTATAGCGTGAGTGTGCTTAGGTTACAACCCTGCATCAATGAAATAACCCTGTAGAAAATGTTGCAGAAGGCTCCAAAATAGATTAGATAGAATTCGAAAATACAAACACTACAAAATTTAATCACTTGTATATTACATTTGATCATCTAAGGAAGCTCGATATGATTACCGAAAGCTCTCAAACCTAAATTGTATTTAGAAAAATATTCATGAATCTGAAAAATGTTTCAGAAACATGGTCGCGAGTCCAAATTTTTTTTCTTGTATCCAAAAATTGTTTGCATTTTGAAAAGTGCTATCAAATTAAAACATCATGAATTCAAAAATGATCATGAACTTTGAACAATGTTCATGAATTTCAAAAAATACTGGTTAATTAAAAATGTACGTTCCATCTATCTCTTTATTATGAAAGACCAGATTGGCCCGTTCCACCATACGAGTTCGAAAAATGTTCGTGAGTTCAAAACTTGTTCAATTTTTTAAAAAATATTCATGAGTTAAAAAATATCTGCAAATTCATTTTTATGAAGTTTAAAAACAATTCATAAGTTCATTGAATGTTCGCATATTTAAAAAAATACAAGTTCAAAAATTCCTCTGTTTTCATTTCAATGTGAAATTTAAAATTGTTCTTGATTTTTCAAAAATCAAGAATTTAAAATTGTTCGTGATCTTAAAAAAATCACAATTTCTTTAAAAAGTTTACAGATTTTAAAAAATATAAAAATGGAAAACAGACAGAAAAAACGCTGAAACAGACTAATGATACAACCCATTAGCGTGGAGTGGATGTACGTTTTATTCATATCCCCCAACCCACAGGGAATAAGATCTGGCAATTCCTAAACGGCACCTTCAATGTCCGTTTATTCGTTTCGTGCAAACAGGCGCACAGTACACATCTATGCTGGGTCGGCCCATTTTACATTTTATTTTCGGTAAACCCTTTAAAAAAGAGCGCCAGGGGAGATTCGAACTATGAACCCTTGCTTTTCAAAAAAGAGCGCCAACAATGGCAGCGGCGGCGGCGCCAACAGGAAGCGGAAGCGGGAGGAGGAGGGGGACTGCCGCTACATCCGGCTGGAGCGCCGCGCGTCGCCGAGGTTGTTCATACGCAAGTTCCGGCTACCGCAGGACGCGGATGCGCGCGCCATGGCCACGTGCTGCAAGAACGGCGTGCTCACCGTCACCGTGAAGTAGCAGCCGCCGCCCGAGAAGAAGACCAAGTCCGTCCAGGTGGCCATCGCCTGATCGAGCCCTTCAGTCAAGTGAACTTTCTGTACCTCATCAACGTCGTGATCGTTCCAACAGTAGAGTAGTGTGGCGCATCTGGTAGATTTGGGTGTTCTTTTGTGGTCTCATGCTCTGTTCGTGATCTAGCCGGATATTAGGTGTGCTGGTTATGTTCGTCTTATGTTAATCTTGATGTTAATGGAACTATGGAGCACGGATTATTAGTTGTCGTATCAACCTCTACATGCATCTACCGCACTTGATAGTATCAGGATTCATACGTGCTTCACGTTATCTTAGCGGAAAAAAGAATGAGAATTTTGTTTCCTTCCGAAATCAACATGGTTCAGATGACATGATCTTTCAACTTCGACATCCTGGATGCCCATGTGTGCTACTTATATCAAGAGTAAAATGCAGAAAACCAACAAGATTAAATGCATAGAAGCATTGATGCTTCACACCAGAGCCAATATAATAACAACATGGTTGTTGCTTGATAGTACTGCTTATTCAAGGGTGAGAGAATAGGGTGCTTCTATTTAACGAAAGAAGAAAGATGGAACATGGTCATAAAGCCATTCTCCAAATTTGGGCCGAGCAAGGAGTAGAGTCTAGCGCTTCACACCCAGTTGGAATTGCTTTTGCAATGTTGCCGACATCCTAGGACTCGGATGCATCAGGATTTTATAGTGCATCAACTTAAGTTTCTATATAACGTGGCATCCTTGTGATGCTTAGCTAGACATGGGCTCTTGGTCAAGTATGTGGGTGTGTTCTGGCGAATAGACTAGCATACTCTCAGCTTATTTCAGTGCAACACGACAATGCACACAGGAGGTTGGGTCCCTCCCAAGGTAATGGGGAGAGGTGGCCTCCTGCTCTCACGATCCCCTCGTGGTTGTTGGCAGACATCTCCTCCTCCTTGTCGTCGGTGCGGGTGCGGTGACATTTGAGATTTGACAGCCATTTCTTCTCCAGAATGACATGATGTCCAAAGCTCTTAGCTCTATCCATAGCCATAGGTGATCAAGGTGACGAGAGAATGTGAAGTGTCGGTTGCATGTATAGTATGAGTGTGGTTAGGTTAATCCTGCATCAATGAAATAGCACCGGAGACAATGTTGTAGAAGGTTCTAGAATAGGGATTAGATATAATCACAAACACTGTAAAATTTACATCATGTGTATATTACATTTGATCATCTAATGAAGCTCGATATGATTACCGAGAGCTCTCAAACTAAAATTGAATTGAGAAAAATATTCACAATTTTGAAAAAGAATATTCATGTTTTGATAAATGTTTCAAAATGTGTTCGCGAGTTTGCAAAATGTTCTTGAACTAAAAAAATGTTTGCAATTTTGAGAAATGTTCTCGAATTATAAAATCATGAATTCAAAAAATGTTCATGAATTCAAAAAACATTTGGGAATGAAGAAATGTCTATTAGTTCGAATTTTTTGCGAGTTTGAAACTTGTTCAATTTTTAAAAAAATATTTGTAAATTCAAAAAGCATATACGAATTTCAATAAATGTTTGCGATTTCAAAAAGGTTCGCATATTTGAAAATGTAGGAATTTGGAAATTGCTCTATTTTCAAAAAAGTTTATGAAATTCAAAATTGTTTGTGATTTTTAAAAAATCATGAATTTGAATATTATTCATGATTGTCAATTTTTTAATGTTTTTAGAAAGTTCATGAATTTGAAAAAAGAAAAAAAGGAAACACAAAGAAAACAGAAAAACACCGAAATAGACCAACATGCCAGCCCGTTAGTGTGACATGGGTGCACGTTTTGTTCGTACCCCCCGACTCACAGGGAATAAGATCTGGTCCAACAGGAGCTCCCTTTGAAACCAATACCTATTTGGTGCATGTAGCGCCCTTTATAGGCTTTTCTCTTAAACGGCGCACGCCCTTCCAAGCAGGACAGTAGCATGACGAGTCTGCTCTGTTCGTGATTTGGCCGGAGATTAGGTGAGCTAGTTGAGTAGTTCTGAGCTTGTGGTCATGTTTTATGAATCTTGCTGTGAATGGAACTACATAGCAGAAATTGTTAGTTGTTATATCTCTGCATGTATCTTCCCCGCTTGATCGAAAGCCGGATGTCTGGATTCAGTACCAGATTCATACATTTTTCATGTAATCTCAGCAGAAAATAGAAAGAGAACATTGTTTTGTTTAGCAATCAACACGGTTTAGACTTCAGAAGGCATGATGTATGACCGTGAGTTCCACGATCTATCAAATTAACTTTGTTCTCTATTCTCTCAAGTGTAAGAAATCCAAAACCGAGGGAATCTTCAATGTAATAATTGAAAGAAACTGAAAACGATTAAGAGGAAGCTAAAGGTCATGGATGCCCATGTGTGCTACTTATATCAGCAATAAAAATGAACAAAACCAGTATGATTAAATGCATAGAAGTATTGATGTTGTTGGAAATATGCCCTAGAGGCAATAATAAAAGTGTTATTATTATATTTCTTTGTTCATGATAATAGTCTTTTATTCATGCTATAACTGTATTATCCGGAAATCGTAATACACGTGTGAATACATAGACCACAATATGTCCCTAGTGAGCCTCTAGTTGACTAGCTCGTTGTGATCAACAGATAGTCATGGTTTCCTGGCTATGGACATTGGATGTCGTTGATAACGGGATCACATCATTAGGAGAATGATGTGATGGACAAGACCCAATCCTAAGCCTAGCACAAAGATCGTGTAGTTCGTATGCTAAAGCTTTTCTAATGTCAAGTATCTTTTCCTTAGACCATGAGATTGTGCAACTCCCGGATACCGTAGGAATGCTTTGGGTGTACCAAATGTCACAACGTAACTGGGTGGCTATAAAGGTGCATTATAGGTATCTCCGAAAGTGTCTATTGGGTTGGCACGAATCGAGACTGGGATTTGTCACTCCGTGTAAACGGAGAGGTATCTCTGGGCCCACTCGGTAGGACATCATCATAATGTGCACAATGTGACCAAGGGGTTGATCACGGGATGATGTGTTACGGAACGAGTAAAGAGACTTGCCGGTAACGAGATTGAGCAAGGTATCGGCATACCGACGATCGAATCTCGGGCAAGTATAATACCGCTAGACAAAGGGAATTTATACGGGATCGATTGAGTCCTTGACATCGTGGTTCATCCGATGAGATCATCGTGGAACATGTGGGAGCCAACATGGGTATCCAGATCCCGCTGTTGGTTATTGACCGGAGAACGTCCCGGTCATGTCTGCATGGTTCCCGAACCCGTAGGGTCTACACACTTAAGGTTCGATGACGCTAGGGTTATAAAGGAAGTTTGTATGTGGTTACCGAATGTTGTTCGGTGTCCCGGATGAGATCCCGGACGTCACGAGGAGTTCCGGAATGGTCCGGAGGTAAAGATTTATATATGGGAAGTCCTGTTTTGGTCACCGGAAGAGTTTCGGGGTTTATCGGTAATGTACCGGGACCACCGGGAGGGTCCCGGGGGTCCACCAAGTGGGGCCACCAACCCCGGAGGCTTGCATGGGCCAAGAGTGGTGAGGGACCAGCCCCTGAGTGGGCTGGTGCGCCTCCCACAAGGCCCAAGGGGCAGCTAGGAGGAAAAAAGGAGGAAACCCTAGGCTTAGATGGGCCTAAGGCCCACCCTAGGGGGCGCCTCCCTCTCTCCCCTCTTGGCCGCCCCTTGTTTCCCATCTAGGGCTGCCGCCCCCCCTAGGGGTGGGAACCCTAGAGGGGGCGCACCCTCCTCCCTCTCCCCTATATATAGTGAGGCCTAGGGCTGCCCATAACACGCGACTCGATCTCTCGTTGGTGCAGCCCTGCATCTCTTCTTCCTCCTCTTCTGTGGTGCTTGGCGAAGCCCTGCAGGATAGCCACGCTCCTCCACCACCACCACGCCATTGTGCTGCTGCTGGATGGAGTCTTCCTCAACCTCTCCCTCTCTCCTTGCTGGATCAAGGCATGGGAGACGTCACCGGGCTGTACGTGTGTTGAATGCGGAGGTGTCGTCCGTTCGGCACTTGGTCATCGGTGATTTGGATCACGACGAGTACGACTCCATCAACCCCGTTCTCTTGAACGCTTCCGCTTAGCGATCTACAAGGGTATGTAGATGCACTCTCCTTCCCCTCGTTGCTGGTTTCTCCATAGATAGATCTTGGTGACACGTAGGAAATTTTTGAATTTTTGCTACGTTCCCCAACAGTGGTATCAGAGCTAGGTCTATTGCGTAGATTCTTTGCACGAGTAGAACACAAAGTAGTTGTGGGCGTTGATTTTGTTCAATATGCTTACCGTTACTAGTTCAATCTTGTTTCGACGGTATTGTGGGATGAAGCGGCCCGGACCGACCTTACACGTACTCTTATGTGAGACAGGTTCCACCGAATGACATGCACTTGGTGCATAAGGTGGCTAGCGGGTGCCAGTCTCTCCCACTTTAGTCGGAACAGATTCGATGAAAAGGGTCCTTATGAAGGGTAAATAGCAATTGGCATATCACGTTGTGGTTTTGCGTAGGTAAGAAACGTTCTTGCTAGAAACCCATAGTAGCCACGTAAAACATGCAAACAATAATTAGAGGACGTCTAACTTGTTTTTGCAGGGTATGCTTTGTGATGTGATATGGCCAAGAAGAATGTGATGAATGATATGTGATGTATGAGATTGGTCATGTTCTTGTAATAGGATTCACGACTTGCATGTCGATGAGTATGACAACCGGCAGGAGCCATAGGAGTTGTCTTAAATTTATTGTATGACCTGCGTGTCATTGAACAACGCCATGTAATTACTTTACTTTATTGCTAACCGGTAGCCATAGTAGTAGAAGTAATAGTTAGCGAGACAACTTCATGAAGACACGATGATGGAGATCATGATGATGGAGATCATGGTGTCATGCCGGTGACGATGATGATCATGGAGCCCCGAAGATGGAGATCAAAAGGAGCAAAATGATATTGGCCATATCATGTCACTATTTGATTGCATGTGATGTTTATCATGTTTATGCATCTTGTTTACTTAGAACGACGGTAGTAAATAAGATGATCCCTTACAAAAATTTCAAGAAGTGTTCTCCCCTAACTGTGCACCGTTGCTACAGTTCGTCGTTTCGAAGCACCACGTAATGATCGGGTATGATAGAACCTTACGTTCACATACAACGGATGTAAGACAGATTTACACATGCAATGCACTTAGGGTTAACTTGACGAGCCTAGCATGTACAGACATGGCCTCGGAACACGGAGACTGAAAGGTCGAGCATGAGTCGTATAGTAGATACGATCAACATGAAGATGTTCACCGATGATGACTAGTCCGTCTCATGTGACGATCGGACACGGCCTAGTTGACTCGGATCATGTAATCACTTAGATGACCAGAGGGATGTCTATCTGAGTGGGAGTTCATAAGATGAACTTAATTATCCCGAACATAGTCAAAAGACCTTTTGCAAATTATGTCGTAAGCTTGCGCTTTAGTTCCACTGTTTAGATATGTTCCTAGAGAAAATATAGTTGAAAGTTGATAGTAGCGATTATGCGGACAGTAGAAAGCTTATGTCCTTAATGCACCGCTCAGTGTGCTGAACCCCAAACGTCGTCTGTGGATGTTGCGAACATCGGACATACACGTTTTGATAACTACGTGATAGTTCAGTTAAATGGCTTAAGTAGAGGCACCAAAGATGTTTTTCGAAACATCGCGGAACATATGAGATGTTTCGAGGGCTGAAATTAGGATTTCAGGCTCGTGCCCACGTCAAGAGGTATAAGACCTCCAACGATTTTCTTAGCCTGCAAACTCAGGGAGAAAAGCTCAATCGTTGAGCTTGTGCTCAGATTGTCTGAGTGCAACAATCACTTGAATCGAGTGGGAGTTGATCTTCCAGATGAGATAGTGATGTTTCCCCAAAGTCATTGCCACCAAGCTGCTAGAGCTTCATGATGAACTATAACATATCAAGGATAGAGATGATGATCCTTGAGGTATTCGCGTTGTTTGACATCGCGAAAGTAGAAATCAAGAAGGAGCATCAATTGTTGATGGTTGGTGAAACCACTAGTTTCAAGAAGGGCAAGGGCAAGAAGGGATACTTCATGAAACGGCAAATCAGCTGCTGCTCTAGTGAAGAAACCCAAGGTTGAACCCAAACCCGAGACTAAGTGCTTCTGTAATAAGGGAACAGCCACTGGAGCAGCATTACCCTAGATACTTGGTAGATGAGAAGGCTGGCAAGGTCGATAGAAGTATATTGGGTATACATTATGTTAATGTGTACTTTACTAGTACTCCTAGTAGCACCAGGGTATTAAGATACCGGTGCAGTTGCTAAGTGTTAGTAACTCGAAATAAAAGAGCTACGGAATAAACGGAGACTAGCTAAAGGTGAGCTGACGATATATGTTGGAAGTGTTTCCAAGTTTGATGTGATCAAACATCGCACGCTCCCTCTACCATCAAGATTAGTATTAAACCTGAATAATTGACATTTGGTGTTGGCGTTGAGCATAGACATGATTGGATTATGTCTGTTGCAATACGGTTATTCATTTAAGGAGAATAATAGTTACTCTATTTATGTGAATAATACCTTCAGTGGTCTTGCACCTAATGGAATGGTTTATTGAATCTCGATCGTAGTGATACACATTTTCATGCCAAAAGATATAAGATAGTACCACTTACTTGTGGCACTGCCATGTAAGTCATATTGGTATAAAATGCATGAAGAAGCTCCATGTTGAAGGATCTTTGGACTCACTCATTTTTGAAAAGTTTGAGACATGCGAACCATGTCTATTGGTGTATACGCATGAAGAAACTCCATGTTGATGGATCGTTTGGACTCACTTGATTTTGAATCACCTGAGATATGCAAATCATACCACATGGGCAAGATGACTGAAGAGCCTCGTTTTCAGTAAGATGGAACAAGATAGCAACTTGTTGGAAGTAACACATTTTGATGTGTGTAGTCCAATGAGTGCTGAGGCATGCAGTGAATATCGTTATGTTCTTACTTCACAGATGATTCGAGTAGATGTTGAGAATATTTACTTGATGAAACACAAGTCTGAATTATTGAATGGTTCAAGTAATTTTAGAGTGAAATAGAAGATCATTGTGACAAGAGGATAAAATGTCTATGATATGATCATAGAGATGAATATCTGAGTTACGAGTTTTGGCACGCAATTAAGACATTGTGGAAATTTGTTTTACAATTAATACCGCCTGGAACACCATAGTGTGATGGTGTGTCCGAACATCATAGTTGCACCCTATTGGATATGGTGGGTACCATGATGTCTCTTATCGAATTACCACTATCGTTCATGGGTTAGGCATTAGAGACACCCGCACTCACTTTAATAGGGTACCACGTAATTCCGTTGAGATGACACCGGTTTAGAGAAACCTATGCTGTCATTTCTTAAAGGTTTGGGGCTGCGACGCTTATGTGAAAAAGTTTCAGGTTGATAAGCTCGAACCCAAAGCGGATAAAATGCATCTTCATAAGACACCCAAAACAGTTGGGTATACCTCCTAATTTAGATCAAGCAATATGGATTGTTTCTTGAATCGAGTCCTTTCTCGAGGAAAGGTTTCTCTCGAAAAGTTGAGTGGGAGGATGGTGGAGACTTGATGAGGTTATTGAACCATCACTTCAACTAGTGTGTAGCAGGGCACAGGAAGTTGTTCCTGTGGCACCTACACCAATTGAAGTGGAAGCTTATGATAGTGATCATGAAGTTTCGGATCAAGTCACTACCGTACCTCGTAGGGTGACAAGGATACATACTACTTCAGAGTGGTACAGTAATCCTGTCTTGAAGGTCATGTTGCTAGACAACAATGAACCTACGAGCTATGGAGAAGCGATGGTGGGCCCAAATTCCGACAAATGGTTAGAAGCCATGAAAACCGAGATAGGATCCATGTATCAGAACAAAGTATGGACTTTGGTGGACTTGCCCAATGATCGGCAAGCCATTGAGATAAATGGATCTTTAAGAAGAAGACGGACGTGGACGGTAATATCACCGTCTATGAAGCTCGACTTGTGGCGAAGAGTTTTTCACAAGTTCAAGGAGTTGACTATGATGAGATTTTCTCATCCATAGCGATGCTTAAGTCCGTCGGAATCATGTTAACATTAGCTGCATTTATGAAATCTGGCAGGTGGATGTCAAAACGAGTTTCCTTACCAGTTTTCGTAAGGAAAGGTTGTATGCGATACAATCAGAAAGGTTTTGTCGATCCTAAGGATGCTAAAAGGTATGCTAGCTCCAGCGATCCTTCTATGGACTGGAGTAAGCATCTCGGAGTTGGAATATGCACTTTGATAAGATGATCAAAGATTTTAGGTTTATGCAAAGTTTATGAGAAACTTGTATTTCCAAAGAAGTGAGTGGGAGCACTATAGAATTTCTGATGAGTATATGTTGTTGACATATTGTTGATTAGAAATGATGTAGAATTTTCTGTAAAGCATATAGGGTTGTTTGAAAAGTGTTTTTCAATGGAAAACCTGGATTAGGCTACTTGAACAATAAGCATCAAGATCTATAAGATAGATCAAAATGTTTAATAATACTTTCAAATGAGCATATACCTTGACATGATCTTGAAGGTGTTCAAGATGGATCAGTCAAAGAAGGAGTTCTTGCCTGAGTTGTAAGGTACGAAGTTAAGACTTAAAAGCTCGACCACTGCAGAAAAGAGAGAAAGGACGAAGGTCGTCCCCTATGCTTTAGACATAGGCTCTACAGTATGCTATGCTAAGTACCGCACCTGATGTGTGCCTTGCCACATGTCTGGCAAAAGGGTACAAAGGTGATCAAGGAGTGGATCACTAGATAGCGGTCAAAAGTTATCCTTAGAGGAATAAGGATATGTTTCTCGATTATGGAGGTGATAAAGAGTTCGACGTAAAGGGTTACGTCGATGCAAGCTTTAACACCTATCCGAATGACTCTGAGTAGCAAACCGGATACGTATAGTGGAGCAACCATTTGGAATATCTCCAAGTGGAGAGTGGTAGCAGCATTTACAATATGACCTAGAAATTTGCGAAGTACATACGGATCTGATTGTTGCAGACCCGTTGACTAAAACCTCTCTTACAAGCAAAACATGATCAAACCCCAGAACTCATTGAGTCTTATCACATGATGATGTGAACTAGTTTAGTGACACTAGTAAACTCTTTGGATGTTGGTCACATGGCGATGTGACCTGTCAGTGTTAATCACATGGCGATGTGAACTAGATTATTGACTCTAGTGCAAGTGGGAGACTGTTGGAAATATGCCCTGGAGGCAATAATAAAAGTGTTATTATTATATTTCTTTGTTCATGATAATAGTCTTTTATTCATGCTATAACTGTATTATCCGGAAATCGTAATACACGTGTGGATACATAGACCACAATATGTCCCTAGTGAGCCTCTAGTTGACTAGCTCGTTGTGATCAACAGATAGTCATGGTTTCCTGGCTATGGACATTGGATGTCGTTGATAACGGGATCACATCATTAGGAGAATGATGTGATGGACAAGACCCAATCCTAAGCCTAGCACAAAGATCGTGTAGTTCGTATGCTAAAGCTTTTCTAATGTCAAGTATCTTTTCCTTAGACCATGAGATTGTGCAACTCCCGGATACCGTAGGAATGCTTTGGGTGTACCAAATTTCACAACGTAACTGGGTGGCTATAAAGGTGCATTACAGGTATCTCCGAAAGTGTCTGTTGGGTTGGCACGAATCGAGACTGGGATTTGTCACTCCGTGTAAACGGAGAGGTATCTCTGGGCCCACTCGGTAGGACATCATCATAATGTGCACAATGTGACCAAGGGGTTGATCACGGGATGATGTGTTACGGACGAGTAAAGAGACTTGCCGGTAACGAGATTGAACAAGGTATCGGCATACCGACGATCGAATCTCGGGCAAGTATAATACCGCTAGACAAAGGGAATTTATACGGGATTGATTGAGTCCTTGACATCGTGGTTCATCCGATGAGATCATCGTGGAACATGTGGGAGCCAACATGGGTATCCAGATCCCGCTGTTGGTTATTGACTGGAGAACGTCTCGGTCATGTCTGCATGGTTCCCGAACCCGTAGGGTCTACACACTTAAGGTTCGATGACGCTAGGGTTATAAAGGAAGTTTGTATGTGGTTACCGAATGTTGTTCGGTGTCCCGGATGAGATACCGGACGTCACGAGGAGTTCCGGAATGGTCCGGAGGTAAAGATTTATATATGGGAAGTCCTGTTTTGGTCACCGGAAGAGTTTTGGGGTTTATCGGTAATGTACCGGGACCACCGGGAGGGTCCCGGGGGTCCACCAAGTGGGGCCACCAACCCCGGAGGCTTGCATGGGCCAAGAGTGGTGAGGGACCAGCCCCTGAGTGGGCTGGTGCGCCTCCCACAAGGCCCAAGGGGCAGCTAGGAGGAAAAAAGGAGGAAACCCTAGGCTTAGATGGGCCTAAGGCCCACCCTAGGGGGCGCCTCCCTCTCTCCCCTCTTGGCCACCCCTTGTTTCCCATCTAGGGCTGCCGCCCCCCCTAGGGGTGAGAACCCTAGAGGGGGCGCACCCTCCTCCCTCTCCCCTATATATAGTGAGGCCTAGGGCTGCCCATAACACGCGACTCGATCTCTCGTTGGTGCAGCCCTGCATCTCTTCTTCCTCCTCTTCTGTGGTGCTTGGCGAAGCCCTGCAGGATAGCCACGCTCCTCCACCACCACCACGCCATTGTGCTGCTGCTGGATGGAGTCTTCCTCAACCTCTCCCTCTCTCCTTGCTGGATCAAGGCATGGGAGACGTCACCGGGCTGTACGTGTGTTGAATGCGGAGGTGCCGTCCGTTCGGCACTTGGTCATCGGTGATTTGGATCACGACAAGTACGACTCCATCAACCCCGTTCTCTTGAACGCTTCCGCTTAGCGATCTACAAGGGTATGTAGATGCACTCTCCTTCCCCTCGTTGTTGGTTTCTCCATAGATAGATCTTGGTGACACGTAGGAAATTTTTGAATTTCTGCTACGTTCCCCAACAGATGCTTCACACCCGACCGTAGTTAATAGCAAGATGGTTGTTGCTTCATGGTAGATCTAACTAATGTGATAGTACTCCTATTCAAGGGTGAGAGAATAATGCGCTGCCATTTAACGCGACCAGAAAGATGGAACATGATCATTAGTCATTCTTCAAACCTGTGCCGAGCAATGAGTAGAGTCCAGCGCTTCATAACCAGCTGGAGTTGCTTTTACAATGTTGTTCACATCCTAGGACCTGGAAGCATCAGGATCTCTTGGTCAAGTATGTGAATGATTGCTAGTGACCAGATTAGCATACTCTTGGCGTATTTTAGTTGAACGAGACACTGCACACACTAGGTTGGGCCCCTCCTTGGGGAATGGGGAGAATTGGCCTCCTGCTCTCATGATCCCCTAGTTGTTGTTGGCAGACATCTCCTCTTCGTTGTCAGTACGGGTGCGGTGACATTTGACCACCATAATTTTCTCAAGAACTACGTGATGTCCAAAGCTCCAAGCTCTATCCAAATGTGGCGAAGACGACGAGAGAATGTGAAGTGTTGCTCACAAGTATTGTGTGAGTGTGGTTAGGTTACGATCTTGCATCAGTCAAATAGCACCGGGGAGAATGTTGCACAAGGCTCTAGAATAGAGAATAGATAGAATTTGGAAATACAAACACAAATTTATATCACTCATATATTGCATTTGACCATGGAAGCAAGATCAATATGATTACTGAAAGCTCTCAAACAAAAATTGAATTTAGAAAATATTCAATTTTTAAAAAAAAATGCTCACAATTTTGAAAAATGTTTCAAAACATGGCCACAAATCTGCAAAATGTTCTTTAAAAAAAAGCTTGCAATTTCGAAAAATGTTCTTAAATGAAAAAAATGAATTCAAAACATGATAACGAATTTCAGAAAAAGTTCATGAATTTCAGAAAATGTTGGCAAATTCAAAAATCTCCTTTAGTTCGAAAAATGCTCATGAGTTTGAAACTTGTTCAATTTTTTTTAAATATTCATGAATTCATTTTTTAAGAATTAAAAAATGTTGATGAGTCCAATATTTTTTCGCATATGTAAAAAAGTACAAATTTGAAAGTTCCTCTACCTTTAATTAAGTTTATGAAATTCAAATTTGTTTGTGATTTAAAGAAACCTGAATAAAAAATTCTTCATGTTTTTTTAGAAACACATTTTTTAAAGCTTGCGAATGTGCGAAAATGAAAAGAAAAAAATGAAAAAACAAAAGAAAAGAGATGGGAAAATGCGCCAAATAGGTGCTCCCCGGGTGAACGTTCTATCCGTAACCTCCGCCCAGAGGGAATAAGATCTCTAGTCCAATAGGAGCTCCCTTTGAAACCAATTTCGAATTGGCGTCTGTAGAGCCACTTATAGGCTTTGCTCTTACACGACGCACATCCTCCCAAGCCCTACCTAACAAATAGGGCGCCCACGTGGGTACTATTTAACAAAGGGTTCCACCACAGTTTTGTGAAGCTTCTAGAAGTTTCCAGCCAGTTTTGTGAAACTTCTAGAACATTTCGACCATTTTTCTTGGTTTCTGTTTTCTAATTTTTCCTTTTTATTTTTTGTATTTATTTTATTCATTTTGCATGACTTTATTTCAAATGTATGATTTTTTTCATATTCATGAACTTTTTCGAATCTGCAAATAAATTTGAAGTGCACAAAATTATTTTAATTCCATGAAACTTTTTCTCATCGGTTAACATTTTCCAAATTTGCTAATTGTTTATGAATTTGCGAATGTTTTTTGAGTACATGAACTTTTTGCGATTTGGTAATATTTTTTGAATTCATGAACTATTTTAAAATGAATTAATGAACTGTTTGGAATCCATAATTTCTTGTTTTCTCTAATTGTTTTGTACTTGTGATTTTTTTCAAGTCCGTGAGCATTTTAGAATTGTAAACCGATTAGTGGTCAACTGATCAACAAACCGGATCTGTTTTTTTTCTCGTGGAACCTTTACGGCTGTTGAGTGAGCAAAGGCCCACCGAACAAATGGCCGAGCGAGTGACACTAATGGGCCGCAAGCCATTTAGTCATCATGCGAGCGCCAGCCCCTGACTCGGCAACTAACTGGAGGTTACTCTTTGCGGGGGACCTCCATGGGTCACTTTTGGTGTCTTGGGAGCACGCCAAGTGGGGTGTCCCACCGCCGCCTCATATCGCGTGCTAGGCGGTCCTTTCGGAATATTTTATTTTTCTTTACGTGTTTTCGGGTTTTAGATGTTTTTTCTTTTTGTTTTTTGCCCGGTTTTCTCTAGGTTTTGGAAAAAAATCACTATTTCTTTTGTACTAGAAATAAAATTTGTGCTTCGACGAGAAGCACAACACATATTTGCTTCTCATGTAGGCACAAATATGCTTCTGCGAGAAGACATCTGTGTTTCTTGAAAAGAAAAAAAATCTATGCTTCCATAAGAAACACATATTTGCTTCCCGTGTAAACACATATTTTCTTCCGAGTTGCTTTTCTCAGAAAATAGAAAACTGTGTTTCGAAGAGAAGCATAATTTTTCTTCCATGGAGGCACATATTTGCTTCCATGAGAAGCACAACTATGCTTCTCGGAAAGGAAAAAAATATGTGCTTTCATAAGAAGAACATATTTGCTTCTCGTGCAGGCACATGTTTGGTTCCGCAAGAAGCACAACTGTGCTTCTTGAAAAGGGGGGAAAATATTAAAAAAAACCTTGATTCCGGCTTCGTTTTTTCTTTCGTTTTCCCGATTATCAGTGCTTTTTGTTTTTGTTTTTCAGTTTCCAATTTCTTACTAGTATTTTATGTGAATTTTTAATTGAAATCTATTAACATGGAATCTAGTTTGAAAGATCTTGACATGAGAAATCCAACGATATAAACGGTTCGAAATTTGGATGCATGATTCAAGAGATAAAATATTTTGAATAAACAAATCAACAAAAAAGGAAAACTATGAGGTTACGACAAGTGGTGCACCACTTGTCAACGCCCGAGAAGGTGGGAGCAACCTTTACAAGGAGTAACCCCTAACTAGTGATTTTGGGTTAGTTTGGTTGGCATCCACACCACTACATGCCCCTGGAGGATGCCTGGAGTTAGCCTCATAGTTGTTTGGTTTGTGTCCTGTGTAAAAAAATGCTTGCTTAGCCTAGTTGCCCCTCCCTTGTGATTAGCTTGGCGATAATAAATAAAATAGGATCCTTACCTCAGACATGGTTATTAGCCTGGCACAGCCGCCCAGGCAAGCAGAATTGGACGCCTGGACGGCTGTTTGGCATGCAAATTTGCGGTTCTATCCAAACAGCAGAAGGTAAATATGATGTGACATATTCTAATACTCTAACCAGGCATGATAAATGTTTTAAGCATGTATATAAAAAATGATCCTGATGTGTACAAAAAAATGTACAATGTTTATTAGAAAAGTAGACATCAAATAATATATGTTTTAAAAATTTTAATTATGTATTCTAAAAATGTTAAATATATTAAAAAAATGTGTTCCTGATGTATACAAAAAATGCAAAAAAAATAGAAATATATATATATATATGTTTATAAAAATGTTAATCATGGATTTGGCAATGTTAAATGTGTATATGAAAATTGTCCACGATCTAGAAAAAATGGTAAACATGTATAAAAAGTAGACATAATAAAATATATGATTATGAAAATATTGATCATGTATTTAAATAATAGTAAAGGTGTAAAGGGAAATTTATAATACGTATGGAAATGGTAGACATAAAAAAGTTATAAATTAAAAAATGTTATTTCGCAAAGAAAAAAAAAAGTGTTGATCATGTATTTAGTAAATGTTGAACTTGTATATAAAAGATGTTCTTGATGTATAATTTTTTAATGTGTATGTAAAAGGTTGACATCAAAATATATGTTTGAACAAAATATTAATCATGTATTTGACAAATGATCCACGTGCACAGGATAATGATTCAGATGTATACAAAAAATATTTCATGTAATTGAAAAAATATTAAAGATTAATAAAAATATAGCCGTGTTTTATATGGAAATAGGAAGAAAAAAGCAATTAAAATCAACAAAAGAAACAACAAAACAAAATAATGCAATTTAAGTGAGTGCAAAAGATTGAAAATAGTGAAAACCGACAAAGAATTAAAGAAAAAAATGAAATCCAATGGAAACCCAGAAAGAAAGAAACAAAATGGAAAACAAATAGAGAAAATAGGAAGCAAAAGAAAGAACATTGAAAACGGAGAAAAAAACCGAAGAAAAGGGGAAAAATAAAGAAAAACCCCCTGTAGGAACCGAGAAAGAAACAAAATACACGGTAAAAATCAAAGAAAAGTAGAAAAAAAGGGAAAAACATGGGGAAACCAAAACAACAACGAACCAGCTGTGAGTGAGTGAGGTATGCACGAATATGGGCTGGCCCAATACTGTATCTCGCAGGAAATCCTTCAGGCGAGACTTTCTTCCATCTCGCATTGAGCGACATATAGGTCCCACGTGACTTCGCGTCTGAAGCGCTGAGCCTAAGCCCGAGCCCTGAAGTGCTGCTTAGGAGGTCAACATGTAGACTTAATACCATCGAGGTGAAAATCTACCTTCCCCCTCTGTTTTTCCTTTTGGGGAACGGTGGCATGCGCCGCTCCTGCTGCTCGCCGGGACTAGATGGAAATGTGCAACTCTTGAACGGGGACTAGACAAAATAAGAAAAGACTGACACTACAACGTCACAACTATACTGAATGTAATTATCGAAAGAAGGTCAAAACGCTTATCTGAGAGCTCTTAAAAGTAGTGTATGAGTACCCATGTGCTCGTTATGATAGGATTAAAATGCATGGATGCGGCATGATTGTTGCATCACATTAGGTCGAAGTTAATGAAATATATTTAAGCATGATAAAATAGTTCTTCCATTGAAATGCGAGAAGAGGGATGAAACATGACCATCGTGTAAAAAGAAGTCATTCTCCACACGAATTTGATAGTAACTTATTAGGGGGTGTTCTTTGAGTTCGCATACTCTTTTCATGCCATGACCGAAGACTGCACGTGCTAGTTGTGGTTGTGTATTGTTAATTTTGCTATGGAATGGAACTATGGAAGCACCAACTACTAGTGATCGTATCTGTCTACATCTCGTCTTGTTTGCACTAGTTCATGTTGTGTGCGATCGTGGGACATAACATGTGGGAAGCCTGATCAAACATCTGAAAGGAGCAGCCGCACGCCTAGGCTTACATTCTTGTCGATCATCATTGACATCATCCTTGTCTATCACGACTCAAGTGTGAAATGCCGAGTGCAGTGTACTCTCCGTCCTTGTGGTTTTAAGATGCACTTCACTTCCTCTATTTTTGTGATATTCAGGAAGAAATGGCTGATGCCGTCTTTCGTATGTGATCTTAGTGAAAAACAAAATGTCCAACAGATTCCATGATAATTGTATTGGTATTAGTTTGTTGAGTGCGGTGCAAATCAAGTAAATTGTACATGTTTTCTATAACAATTACAATTAGCAAACAATTATACAATGGGTGATCCTATATTACTTTTTACTAGCAAGCCATGATTATCAACGTCCTTTAACAAGGTATTTTTTTCTACATCCTTCTAGTTGCATATTATTTAATGATTATCTTAACTATTTATTATACTTAAGACCTTTTTATGGCATTTACCCGGTTGGACCATAAGGTCAGGAAGATTTTCTCCCACCATGAATTTCAGTGTATTCTTCGGATAGGGCCTCCTTAGGCCTTTTTTACGTAGTCAAATGATTGTCGGTGTTCACTTTTTTTATTGTTTCAAACATGTTGACTATGTGCATCATGCTATACGGAGGATGGGTATTTGCTTCGTGCAGTTGTATTAGCATGATATAATAACTGAATGAAATATTATTTATTGAATAAATTTATTATACTTAAAATACCCAATCAACCACTCATATTTCTCTCTATTTGAAAGCGCCACAAGCTGTCAACTCCTCTCCATGATCATATGGAGAAACTTAAAACGGTTATCAGGGAGCTCTACCATTTTTAGAATAGTACATGATGTCCATGTGCTCTTTATGGTCAGATTAAAATGGATGGGAACAACATGGTTGTTGCATCACATCACATCAAACTTAATGTAATACTGCTCCTATATAAGGGGTGAGGAAATAGTAC
This sequence comes from Triticum dicoccoides, assembly GCF_002162155.2. Lineage (NCBI taxonomy): Eukaryota > Viridiplantae > Streptophyta > Magnoliopsida > Poales > Poaceae > Triticum > Triticum dicoccoides. The sequence goes on from NC_041390.1 coordinate 585,397,893, forward strand.
TATTTAAACGTGAGAGGAGAGATGAAGCATGGTCATTTTACCTGAGCTGAGCAATGGGTGGAGCCAAGTGGTTGCTAGTATACGTAATGCATACAAGTTTTACACTTAATTGGACTTGCTTCTGCAATGTTGTCAAAACCCATAGGAATCATAGGACTTAGAAGCCTCAGGATTTACGACCGCATTGACTCACTATGTAGCATCACCATGATCTCAGGAGCCTAGGGTGGTTGTTGGCGAACATGCTCTCCATCCCATCATCGGTGCGGGTGACCGTGATTATAGAGCTCCTTCTCGCGAACATCAACGCATGGTACGGTGGTAGAACATCCTATCTCACTATGGTTATATTAAAGTGTTTGGATGCAACATGGTTGTTGCTTCACATCAAACCGGATTGTGAAGCGTAGAAAGCTAATCCCGTGGAATTCCCCCTTCATGTTCTTGTTCTCAAAGGACACTAGTAAATGTGTACGTGCAATGCTTGCTGATATTAGGAAAGGTATTACCTGCACGTTGATATTAGATAGGATATCAAATACACATTAATTTCATGATTAGTAAGAAACTGGAATTTGGTATGATATTAATTGCACGCTAAACATATATATTAAGAACTCACCATTGAAGCAATCTAGATTACTTGATTGACATGGTTTGATGCGCGAGATTAATTAGATATGTCCTTTTGGGTTTTTTTAATAGATGAAGGAAACTTTTCCTACTAAATTATTTTCTTTGAAATTCCTACAAAAAGTATGATCTAAAGGAGCTAAACAATATTATTTTTCCAATATATTTAGATATCATTTACTGATTAATTAAGGGAACTATTTTATTGCATCCTTTGGTCAGGAAACTAATGCAAAGGCTATCTTAACTGTTATCATCTAAAGAAGTTCAAAGCAAGGCAATCTTAATTGTGGTCAAAGAAACTTAAATAAATGATCAGCGAGATCTTAGGACAGTAGATGCCCATGTACTCCGTATGACATTATTAAAACTAGTAAGTTGCATGATTCTTGCACATGAGAGAAGTGCAATCGGATTTCCACATGCCACACTATAGGACATAAACATGTACACATGTTTTTCTCTTTCGAAAAGGAGGATAACCTCGGCCCCTGCATCAAACAATACACATACATATATTATTAATAATGCAAAATTCCACAGCCGAACTACATCGACACATAAATAATAGGGCATGCTTCGCGACAGTAACTTCACCAGATAGCTACTAACCCTATATGATATAAGATAAAACCAAAACTAAATGTACACAACTCCTAGGCTATACCTTCAAGAAGGAATCATCTCACGTGCGCCGATAATGATGAGTCCAACACAAGGTTAAACTCTGATTCTCATCGTCAAAGCCAAGCTTCAATCCACCACCTTCAGCAAGGACATACATAGGCATGTCGACATAGCGTGATCAAAGATCTTGTGTTTCCACCAGAGTGTATAAACTCGTCGTTGAAGTCATCTCTACCGTCATCCCTTATCCGGCTGCCGAATTCCCAATAACCGGAAGAGACACCTGTGTCACCTGCCGAGCCGCATCAAACCTAGTCCGTTGATGGAGGGGACATCCCATACCACCACCAGCCTTAGAAAGGCCGTCACCACCCCGAGATCCGGCCACAGAGTCGTCTACACGATCACCGAGGAATTCATCTTCGAAGAAGAGGGGCCGCCGCCCTGAATCCGGGTGCTAGCAGCAAGCACCCACCGTAGCGCCAACCGTTGTCATCGCCCATAACAACAGCAGTTGCCACTGCGACCGTCCGATCCGGGCACAAGGGCTCGAATCCCTCGCGCGACGCCACCGGCCAGCCGCGCTTGACCTCCCATAGCTGATGAGCCGGTCACCCCCAGACCCGCCACACGCTACAACCAACCTCGCTCCAAAAACTAGCCGGACCGAGGAACTGAGCCGCCACACCGTCGGCACTACCACCAGGCTAGCTCCGGCTACCCGCAGAGCTATGACCACTAGCCACCACCGAGGATCCCGGGGCCGTTGCCCCGACATCCACACTCCGGCATCCATGCTGCCGTCCAGGGCTGACGGACGGGCATCGGCCTAAGGCCTCCCATCGCGAGAGAAGACAGGAGGGGAGGGCAAATGGACTTCAAGAAGATGATGCTATAGCTTTGAATCGGAAAAAAATGAGAAAGAAAAATAAATACCAATTCATTGGAGGAAATAAAGGTAGGAAGAATTGAAGAATAAAAGAGTCTTGAACAAATGATAAGTGTTTTGTGCATACAACATAAATAATAAAACAAATTTTGTTTAGGTCCAAGTATTGAATCTTCTGAATAGTACATGTAGCAGAATTCGGTGTGGTGAAGCTATATTCAATGCCCAACACTCCTCGGATTTGCCATTTCCCAACCATTGAATCAGTTTCATCCAACTACCAATATTAAAAGTTATTCACACACTATATGATATAGATGTGCAGAGGCATGAATGGTTGTTGCATCACATCACACAAAAGCTAACATAATAACACTCAAATTTAATGGTAAGGAAAAATATCCTTATTTGGACACGGGAGGAGAGATGGAACAAATCATTATTCACAAACAAGCAATTCTTCACAACCGAGACATAGAAGGAGTAGAGCTCAGTGGTGGCTACCATAGATAGTGTAAGCACATTTACACTTAGTAAGAATTTCTGTTGCTCTGTCAAAGCCCATCGACATCTTAGGAGTTGGAAGTATCAGGATTGACTACTACATCGACTCAGGTTTGTACATGGAGTAGCGTCACTGTGATGGTCAGCTAAAGATGGACTTCTTGGCAACCATGTGATGATCATTGAACTAGTATACTTCAGAATGACATGTCATGGCGCAACGCCGTGTGCCAGACCTTGAAACTCTACTGGTGGAAGAGGTGGCATCCTACTTTCACGAGCCCCCCGGTGGCTACGGGCTGGCTCCTCCTTTCCGCCGTGGCCTGATCGAGTGCGATGCCATCAGTGCTCCTTCTTGAGAATATCACATCGTAAGCAATATGAAGACGACATGTACAATGTGGTGGTGGTGTTTATGCTTTGCTGAACCATTTTGTTGGTGGCCGTATGGACATGACACATGATGTGATATGCTGGAAGGAATTTAGTTTTTCATACTATCCTCTCCGACCTGTTTCATGTTAAGAATTTTCTTGTCAAATATCGTTTGGCAAGGTTCAACACATATGGTTTTGAAGAATTCATCCAATCCATCGATCTCTTGAAGTCTGAGTGGTGCCGTTCTTTACCAAATCGTACCAAAGTTTAAAATAGCAGTTTGAGAAGGGTGTCGTTAAATGACCAGCTATAAGATTCATGCACAGTTATTTGATAAAGTTATGAAATATCCAGCTATAGCGCACTATAACTGATTTCCTGTCCATTTTCTTCTTCTTCTTCCACTCAACATCATTCAAATACTCATCGGTATGAAGGGCTGACCACACCTGCCGTGTGGTCACTATAACTGATTTGAAAGACTGTCCTCGCTATTTGGCATAGTCTGCTATTTAAAACAATGATTCCCACCCACGCAGCGAGGAACTAATCAAGGTAGAATGTTGGCCGGCCTTGTCATGTCCACCTGCCGGAGGTGCTCGAGCGCCTCGTCATCGTGGATGCTGACCACCGGGACCACGCCCACCTACACCCGCCCACGGGCATGGGCACGGACACCACAGGTCCACAGCAGCACGCCCGTGGACATCGTGGAGTCCCGCGGCGAGTATGCCTTCCTGCTCGACGTCCCTGGCCTCTCCAAGTCCTACATGCAGGTACGTGCGCTGTGCGCACACCATGCCATGCCGGCATGCCGCCATGGCCGCCCCCAGTTTCTCCTCGGACCGAGTTCGTTACGCCGGTGAACTAACAATGGGGCGTTTACTCATTTTCGTCCACAGAAGACTCTGGAGGAGGACAACGTGCTGGTGATGAAGAGCGCCAACCGGAAGCGGAAGCGGGAGGAGGAGGAAGCGAACTGCCGGTACATCCAGCCGGAGAGCCGCGCGTCGCCACGGTCGTTCGTGCGCAAGTTCCGGCTGCCGGAGAAGGCAGACACAGGCGCCGTGGCCGCGCGCTGTGAGAGCGGCGTGCTCACTGTCAGCCTCAAGAAGCAGCCGCCGCCAGAGAAGAAGGCCAAGTCCGTCCAGGTCGCCATCGCCTGAGCCTCCTTCAGCCCCGCGCTCGCGCGATTGCTAGGGAACACCGTTCAGTATCGGAACCATCAGTCAGTGTAGCGGTAGATCAGTGTGCTGGCAGAGTTTGCTAGCTTTGGGTGTTACTACGGAAGTTCTTTTGTGGCCGAATGCTCTGTTCAGTGTTGTCTTTTGTGAGAGTTGGCTTGGAATGGAACTATGGAGCACGAATTGTTGGCGATCGTACATATCTCTATCTGTATTATGTTCGATCGAACCAATGAACGGAAGCAGCCGCGTGCCCTGGACCGTGTCAGTGTACATACAGAACCATGCGTCATATCAGGATCCATACATGTTTCACGTAATCTTAGTGGAAAATGGAATGTGCAACTCTATTTCGTTAAGCAATCAGCACGGTTGCCGCACGATCATCAAACTCCTGGGCGTCTCTTACTGCCTCTGTCCTCTGCAGAATCCACAGGTTGGCAAGGCAAGCAACGACGAAGACGAAGGCTATCTTAAGTGTGATGGTGTAAAGAAATTCAAAAGGCATGTTCAATGTATTATCCGATACTTAAAAGGTTTATCAGGGAGCCATCAGGGCTGTACATGCGGTCATGGATGACCATGTGCTCATTATGTCAGGATAAATGCATAAAAGCAATAGCCAAAATGGTTGTTGCTTCACATCAGATCCAAGTTATTAGTGAGAAAATAGTGCTTCTATTTAAAGGGGAGAAGAGAGATGGGGCATGCTCATCATTCATAAAACAAAGTTAAACTTCAAACCTGAGCCGAGCAAGGAGTAGAGTCTAGCACATTACACTCAAGATGGAATTGCTTTTACAATGTTGTGGACATCCTAGGCCTTGGAAGCATCAGCATTTTTTTTAGGACGAAAGGCAGGTGCTCTGCCTTTGCATTATAGATAAAGAATGTACAAGAGGGTTGCCATAGGCAGAGTATAAATTACAAAAAGGAGAACCTCAGTCTGGTTCAGGGGGTGGTCTACAGAAGGCTACACGTACATGATTTAAGTCTGAGGCAATTAAGGAGACAACCTCCTCAGCAGTCGAAGAGATGTGCTTGAAGAGCCGCCGGTTACGTTCATTCCAAATGTTCCACGCAAAATACTCCTCAGCAGAAGGCTACACGTACATGATTTAAGTCTGAGGCAATTAAGGAGACAACCTCCTCGGCAGTCGAAGAGATGTGCTTGAAGAGCCGCCGGTTACGTTCATTCCAAATGTTCCACGCCGGAGTACATGGCTTGTTGGGCGTTCTTCTTAGGGCCAGAGCTGTAATGAGCGCACCAATCCTGAGCTGTAATGAGCCCACCAATCCATGGAAGCATCAGGATTTGCGTGTGCATTGACTCGGATTTTTACACAACTCGATGTACCTGTGAAGGTCAGCTAGACATGGGCTCTTCGTCAAATACGTGGCTGTGTATTTGTGACTGGACTAGCGTAGTCTCCACATTTTTCACTGTGGCATGACAGTATGCACAATACGTTGGGTTTCTCCTCGGGGAAGAGGTGGCCTCCACAACACATCCTCGTCGCAGATATCCCGGATGGCGGTGACCTTAACAGATATACTAGCGTGACGAATTCCCGGTAACCAGAAGAGACACATGTGTCACCTGCCGAGCCGCATCAAACCCAGTCCGTTGATGGAGGGGACATCCACCACCAGCCTTAGAAAGGCCGTCACCACCTAGAGATGCGGCCAGAGTGTCGTCTACACGATCACCGAGGAATTCATCTTCGAAGAAGAGGGACCACCACCCTGAATCCGGGTGCTAGCAGCGAGCACCCATCGTAGCGCCAGCCGCTGTCATCGCCCATAACAACAACAGTTGCCGCCGCAACCGTCCGATCCGGGCACAAGGGCTCGAATCCCTCGCGCGAGGCCACCGGCCAGCCGCGCTCGACCTCCCATTGCTGACGAGCCGGTCACCGCCAGACCCGCCACACGCTACAACCAACCTTGCTCCAAAAACTAGCTGGCCCGAGGAACTGAGCCGCCACACCGTCGGCACTGCCATCGGGCCAGCTCCGGCTACCCGCAGAGCTACGAGCACTAGCCACCACCGAGGATCCCGGGGCCGTTGCCCCGACATCCACGCTCCGGCATCCATGCTGCCGTCCAGGGACGACGGACGCGTATCGGCCTAAGGCCTCCCGTCGCGAGAGAAGACAGGAGGCGAGGACAAATGGACTTCAGGAAGATGATGCTATAGCTTTGAACCAGAAAAAAATGAGAAAGAAAAAAAATTAAATACCAATTCATTGGAGGAAATAAAGGTAGGAAGAATTGAAGAATAAAAGAGTCTTGAACAAATGATAAGTGTTTTGTGCATACAACGTAAATAATAAAGCAAATTGTGTTTAGGTCCAAGTATTGAATCTTCTGAATAGTACATGTAGCAGAATTCGGTGTGGTGAAGCTATATTCAATGCCCAACACTACTCGGATTTGCCATTTCTCAACCATTGGATCAGTCTCATCCAACTACTAGTATTAAAAGTTATTCACCCACTATATGGTATAGATGCGCAGAGGCATGAATGGTTGTTGCATCACATCACACAAGAGCTAACATAATAACACTCAAATTTAATGGTTAGGAAAATATCCCTATTTGTACACGGGAGGAGATATGAAACAAATCATTATTCACAAACAAGCAATTCTTCACAACCGAGCCATGGAAGGAGTAGAGCTCAGTGGTGGGTACCATAGATAGTGTAAGCACATTTACACTTAGTAGGAGTTTCTGTTGCTCTGTCAAAGCCCATCGACATCTCTTAGGAGTTTGAAGTATCAGGATTGACTACTACATCGACTCAGGTTTGTACACGGAGTAGCGTCACTATGATGGTCAACTAAAGATGGACTCCTTGGCAACCATGTGATGATCATCGAACTAGTATACTTCAGAACGACATGTCATGGCGCAACGCGTGTGCCAAACCTTGAAACTCTACTGGTGGAAGAGGTGGCATCCTACTTTCATGAGCCCCCCGGTGGCTACGGGCTGGCTCCTCCTTTCCTCCGTGGCCTGATCGAGTGCGGTGCCATCAGTGCTCCTTCTTGATAACATCACATCGTAAGCAATAAGAAGAGGACCTGTATAGTGTGGTTGTGGTGTTTACGCTTTGCTGAACCCAATTTGTTGGTGGCTGCAGGGACATGACACATGATGTGATATGCTGAAAAAAGGAATTAAGTTTTTCATACTCTCCTCTCCGACCTGTTTGCAGGTTAAGAATTTTTTTGTCAAATATCGTTCGGCAAGGTTCAACACATAATGGTTTTGAAAAATTCATCCAATCCATCGATCCCTTGAAGTCTGAGTCGCACTGTTCCTTACCAATGTTTTAAATAGCGGTTTGAGAAGGGTGCCACTAAATGACCAGCTATAAGATTCGTGCCCAATTGTCCAATAAAGTTATGAAATATAGCCCCCTGTTAAACAATCTCTAAAAACATTGATTTCTACGAACGCAGCGAGGAACCAATCAAGGAACCACAAGGAGAAGCAATGGCTGAGCTGTTGTTCGCCCGTGCCGTGGCCGGCCTTGTCCACCTGCCGCTGGTGCTCGAGTGCCTCACCGTTGCGGACGCCGACCACTGGGACCACGCCCACAAACACGCCGCGCACGGGCATGGGCACGGACACCATGGCAGCATGCCCGTGGACATCGTGGAGACCCGTGGCGATTATGCCTTCCTGCTCGACGTCCCCATCCTCTCCAAGTCCGACATGCAGGTACGTGCGCACACCATGCCATGCCGCCATGGCTGCCCCCAATTTCTCCTCGGACCGAGCTCGTTACGCCGGTGAACTAACAATGGGGCGTTTACTCATTTTCGTCCACAGAAGTCTCTGGAGGAGGACAACGTGCTGGTGATGAAGAGCGCCAACCGGAAGCGGAAGCGGGAGGAGGAGGAGGCGGACTGCCGCTACATCCGGCTGGAGAGTCGCGCGTCGCCACGGTCGTTCGTGCGCAGGTTCCGGCTGCCGGAGCAGGCAGACGCAGACACCCTGGCCGCGCGCTGCGAGAGCGGCGTGCTCACCGTCAGCCTCAAGAAGCAGCAGCCGCCCGAGAGGAACACCAAGTTCGTCCAGTTCGCCATCGCCTGAGCCTCCCCCAGCCACGCACTCGCGCGCTTGCTATAGTGAACAACGTTCAGTATCGGCGTCATCAGTCAGTGTAGTGGTAGGATCAGTGTGCTGGCAGAGTTTGCTAGCAGTGGGTTTTACTAGTTCTTTTGTGGCCGAATGCTCTGTTTAGCGTTGTCTTTTTTGAAAGTTGGCGTGGAATGGAACGTAGAATTGTATTGAATAATTGTTGATGCAATATTGTGCCGGTACAAGAGGTATATATAAGAGCCAAGCCGCAGCTGACCTAGCCCTATTACAAACTGAGTAGGAGTCCTAATCCAATTACCAGTTGTGTTCTAACATCCCCCCGCAGTGTCAACGATAGGCTCGACGACGTTGAGACTGAAACGTATGTCTTGAAACGGAGTAGTTGCCAGACCTTTAGTAAAGATATCAGCGAACTGAGCAGAAGTAGGCACGTGGAGAACGCGAACTTCATCGAGAGCCACCTTCTCTCGAACAAAATGAATGTCGATCTCAATATGCTTGGTGCGACGGTGTTGAAACGGATTCCCTAACATGTAGACAGCTGGAATATTATCACAATAAACAATGGTAGCTTGCTCAATAGGACGATGCAGCTCCGACAGCAACTGGTGCAACCAAACCGTTTCAGCAACCGCATGAGCCACAGCGCAGTACTCAGCTTCAGCAGACAAGCGGGAGATCGTAACGTGCCTTTTTGAAGACCAAGAAACCAAATTGTTACCAAGAAAAACACAAAATCCGGATATGGACCTACGAGTATCTGGACAACCATCCCAGTCTGCATCAGAGTAAGCTGTTAAGGAGGTGGGAGAGGATTTGTTGATATGAAGACCTAAGTTTAGTGTGCCTTTGAGATATCGAAGAATACATTTGACATGATTGTAGTGTGGAATACGAGGATCATGCATGTATAAACAAGCTTGTTGGACAGCAAAAGAAATTTCAGGACGAGTGAGAGTAAGATACTGAAGTGCACCGGTAAGACTACGATAAAGAGAAGGATCAGAGAAAGGTTCACCGTCGGCAGAGAGTTTGGAACCTGTATCAACAGGGGTACGAGAAGTTTGACAATCAAGCATACCAGCACGAGAAAGAAGATCCAGAGTGTACTGACGTTGAGACAAGACAAGACCAGAGGAGTCGCGAATAACAGCAATACCTAAGAAGTGGTGAAGAAGACTTAAATTTGTCATAGAGAATTCGTGGCGAAGAAGAGAGATAGCATGATCTAAAAAATGTTGTGAGGAAGCTGTGAGGATAATATCATCAACATATAAAAGAAGGTAAGAAGTGTTGTTGTTGTTGTGATGAAAGGTGAAGAGTGAAGTGTGAACGGGAAGGGGTAAAACCAATGGTTTGAGCATAAGTAGAAAAACATTGAAACCAGGCATGTGGTGCATGTTTAAGATCATAAAGAGATTTTTGAAGAAGACAAACATGATTAGGATAGGAGGAATGTTCGAAGCTACGAGGTTGTTGACAATAGACTGTTTCTTGAAGAGAGCCATGAAGGAAAGCATTTTTGACATCTAGTTGATAAATTGGCCAGGAAGAAGAGATGACGATGCTAAGGACAATGCGAATAGTGCTAGGCTTGACAACTGGAGAGGAAGTCTCATCATAATCGATGACGTGTTGCTGAGAGTAACCATGACATACCCATCGAGCCTTATAACGGGCAAGACTCCCATCAGAATTAAATTTATGGCAAAAAACCCATTTGCCCGAAACGATATTTGTATTGGAAGCACGAGGAACTAACTGCCATGTGTTATTCTGTAGAAGGGCATCATATTCATCTTTCATAGCTGCGGCCCAATTAGGATCTAGGAGAGCTGATTTGTAAGATTTGGGTAGAGAGGAAGGAGATAAAGATGCATGAAGATTGAGATGATCTTTTGCAGGTAAACGAATCACGGACTTGGCACGTGGCGGGGCTGGCGGGTTAGCCATACCCTAGGATTGAAAGTCCGATACCATGTAGAATTGTATTAAATAATTATTGATGCAATATTGTGCCAGTACAAGAGGTATATATAAGAGCCAAGCCGCACCTGACCTAGCCCTATTACAAACTGAGTAGGAGTCCTAATCCTATTACAAGTTGTATTCTAACATGGAACCATTGAGCACGATTTGGTGGTGATCGTATTTTTTTAAGCAAAGATAGCTATAGCCTTTATTGATCAGTGGCAATGTTTACGGGGATTACATCAAGATCATGCGGTGATCCAAGCCACAAATGTATACCCTGGGAGAAGGGGATGTCATATATAGCTCTTGTGTGTGCTTCAACATTTGAAGCACGAAGTTCATGGCAAATATTACAACTAGAAAATGATTTAACAGTTTCTCTAATTTCTCTAATGGTGCAAGCATAGTTTCCTCCTTTACCATCATAGATGTGCCCGGCAACTTGCTTGCAGTCTGACCCAATATGAACGGTACCTGTCCTGCGCATCATCTTCCCTGCTTTAGTGAACCAATGAATGGAACCAGACGTGTGCCTGGACCATGTCAGTGTACATACAGGACAGTTCGTTCTATCAAGATCCATACGTGTTTCACGTTATCTTAGTGGAAAATGGAATGTGCAACTCTATTTCATTAAGCAATTAACATGGTTTGAGCGGCACGACCGCACGGTCTGATGCAGAGGCGGGGGTAATCCTCCTTTTTCAAAAAGAAAGAAAACGACCGCACGGTCTATCAAACTCCTTTGCGTCTCTTATTGCCTTTTTCACTGTGGGTTCCACGGGTTGGCAAGGTAAGCAACGACGAAGACCGAGGCTATCTTAAGTGTGATGGTCTAAAGAAATTCAAAACCAAGGACATGTTCAGACCTCTTTTGGTTCATAGGATAAGAATATTGTAGGAATAGCAACTTCATAGAAAGTGAGATGACGTGCATCTCAATTCCTATAAAGAAAGAGACGCTATTTGATACATAGGATAGGAATTTTTTCATTGAGTCTAGGCTAATGTTTTTTTCCTTTGAATGTGAAGGATTGAATCATATCCTACATAGGAATAGGAACCCATTCCTACAAACTAAAGGGCTCCATATGAATTTTTCCTTTGAAAATCCTATCATATGAAATTCATATAAGAATCCTACAAACCAATGGAGGCCTCAATGTATTAATCGACACTTCAACGTTTACCAGGGAGCCCTCCGGGCTGTATATGCAGTCATGGATGACCATGTGCTCATTATGTTAGGATTAAAATGCGTAGAAGTGGTTGTTGCTTCACATCAGATCTAAGTTATTAATGAGAAAATAGTGCTTCTATTTAAAGGGGAGAAGAGAGATAGAACATGGTCATTATTCATAAAAACAAGTCATACTTGAAACCTGAGCCGAGCAAGGAGTAGAGTCTAGTTCATTACACTTGGTTGGAATTGCTTTTACAATGTTATCAACGTCCTAGGCCTTGGAAGCATCAGAATTTGCGAGTGCATTGACTCGGATTTGTACACAACTGGATGGAATTATAAAGGTCAGCTAGATATGGACTCTTGGAAAAAAATATGTGGCTGTGCACTTGTGACTGGACTAGCATAGTATCCACATTTTCAATGCGGCATGGCATTATGCACAATAGGTTGGGTTTCTCCCTGGGGAAGAGGTGGTCACCACAACCTCTCGTCGTCGTGGATAGTGCGAACAGACATAGTAGCGTGACGTCCTAACTCTATCTGCGGGTAGTGAAGATGGTGATAGAACCTGAAGTGTTGCTTACATGTATAGTGTGAGCCTGGTTATCTTACGATCTGTCACATCCCTAGTCTGGTATGACTTAGGCTAGCTAGCCATTTGTGCATCATGTTTAAATTTCATTTAAATTTGAAATGAGGATTGGTGGAACCCTCAGAATCATTTTTGAAAAAGACCCAAATAAAAATTTCTCCAAAAGGGTCCAAGAAAATGCTCATGTTGCCCTCTGAAAATATTGGACAGAGATAAAAATCAAAACAATATTTTTAGGAGCTCATGGATATTTATTTTGGCCATTTGGATTAATTCGATAAATATTTGCATTGGAAATATATTGCTATATATATGAAATATGGTCCAAAAATTATGCCATTTATAAAGGAGCTCTGGAATAATATATCTAGCTCCTGCAAAAATTGGCATAAGGTAATAAATTGATTTAGTATTTTATTAAATCAAAACAAATGTCAGAAAATTAGAAAAGAAAACCGAAAAGGGGAGAGAGACTTACCTGGGCCACTTACCCGATCGGCCCAGTAGCTCGGCCCAGCTGACTGGCCGACGCCAGTCGTCCCCTCCTCGCGCCAGAGGGACAGGGCGCGTGGTCGCCGCACACCGCGCGCATGCGCGCCACGGCAGCTGCCTGCGTGCCCTCCCCCTCGACGCCCTGGCCTCGCCAGAAGCGCCCAGCACCGCCCCGGATCTCTCCCTCGCTCTCTCGTTCCTCTCCCTCCCCTGCATCTCTCCCTCTCCCCGCGCCCGAAGCGCTGCCGTCGCCGCCGCACGCCGTGGCCATAGCCACCGCCTCCCCCTCGCCTCCCCGTCGTGCCCAGGAGCTCCGCCTCGTCGCCAGCTACCTCCTCGCCGAGCCACGCAAGCCGGAGTGCCCCGAGGAGCCGCCATCGCCGTCCTCTTCGTCGTCGGCCGCCCGAGATCGTCGGCGCCCGTCCGTCGTCTCCGACTCGTCCCCGAGCCTGTTGACCATCCCGTCGCCTCCGCCGTGAGCTTCTGCGCCTGTTCCCCCTTCTCTTCTTCCTCCCCGTGCGCCGTAGCTGTGCTCCCGCTCGAGGCCGAACTCTGGCCGCCGCCGTGAGCTCTGCTCCGGCGAGCTCCGCCGCCCCCGCAGCCTCCCGCGTGTTCCACTGGATGCGCGTGAGCACGGGCTTCGCTCTCGTGGTCTCCGCCGCCCGAATGGTCGCCGGAGCGACGTTCCCGAGCCCCTCCGCCGCGCTCGGCCTCGCCGGCGGCTAAACGCCGGCGGGATTGACCGGTCAACCCGCGCTAACCCCCCCCAGTTGACCTGGGGTTTGACTACCCAGAGTCAATGACATGTGGGCCCCGGCCCTGACTAATTTTAGTTTAGGATTAGTTTAAAACTAATTAACCCCCCCTGTTAACTAACTAAAACACTGACATGTGGCCCCCACACGTCAGGTTTGACCCGGACCAGCCCAGTTGACCGCTGATGTAGTGATGACGTCATGCTGACAAAATTATATATTTTCTGGAATTAAAATAATTCAGAAAATCCAGAAATTATTCAAAACTTCAAAAATTCATAACAATTCAACCGTAGCTCAGATTTAAATAATTTATATATGAAAAATTATCAGGAAAATGCAATCTTTCCATCTGTACTAGTTTCATGCATGAAAAACCAACTTATACATGCTGAATATGGGAAAACACATTATGGCATATTAAGAGACTTATTTTGGAGTTGCATTTGAACCTTTTGTTCAAATGGACTTCAAACCAAATGTTTACTAGTTGCATTAGCTCAAACAGCATCACATCTACATGCCATGCCCATGCATCATATTGTTGCATATGATTGTGTTTTGATTGCCGACACTGTTCCTTCTCGATAGGTCCTGCTCCGGAGTCCGTTCCAGAGTACCTGTCTGTGAAGCAGTGCCTCCCTTGTTGATTTACCAGGCAAGCAAACCCCCTTGTTCATTTCGATAAAACCCTACTCTCTCGTTCCTGCTCTCAGTTATTGCATTAGGACAACAACGGTTCATCTGCTACATTGTGCTGCGGTAGTTGAACCCATTCCTCTGCATGACCTGTCATTGCCACAGTAAATAGTTGAAACCCACTAGCATGTGTAGGAGTTGATTGAAGCCACTGATGTGTTCCTACCATGCTATGCCTGCTATTGCTTAGAGTTGTGTCAGGTCTGGTTCATTGGGAATGAATTGGAGTGTTACGATATGTTCTGATGCTGAGAGTGAAATGTGTGAACATGATTTGGTAAAGGTAGCGGTGAGAGGCCATGTAGGAGTACATGGTGGGTTGTCTCACTGGAACCGTCCTTAAGCACTGAGTCCTATGTATGTTGTCCAATGACTCGATACTACCACACATTGGGTTCCGGTAACTCGACCCCTCTCGACTTATTAACCAACTTGGTCTCTGTCCAGGAGTCGCAACTAGTTTCTGGTGTTTGTAGGTAGTGCTATTTTTCTACCAAGTGGCACCCGGCAGGGTGGGCTTGGGACAGACTAGGCACACGTGGCCTGGTGTACCGAGTGGCACCCGGATGGTGGGCTCGGGAACCCTGTACACATCGTTTGGGGCCGTAAGCGACACCCCAGCCGGATCTCCTTGCGGATGGAACCCGAATAGGCGATAAATCTGGACTAGAGTCTTGTGTGGTTAGTCAGGTTGTGGCCGACACCCTCGCCAGGCTTCCGCTTGAAGGTTGCCGAGATACATGACGTGTACATGGCGGTAAGTGGCGAGAGCGTGTGTGAAGAAGTACACCCCTGCAGGGTTAACATGATCTATTCGAATAGCCGGGTCCGCGGTTATGGACTTCTTGGATGCTTACATGGTACATAGAAAACTTGAAGTGGATACTCTAAAATGCTCAAGACATGTGTGAGTGCTATGGATGGCCTTCTCGTAGGGAGACGGGGATGAATCCATAGTAGTGTATTGTGTGGTGGTTAGTGGACTCGTGTACGTTGTTTCACCTCCAGAGTTTTTGGTAGTCGTAGAACAGGATAGCCACAGAGTCAAAGCTGGCTTGCTGCAACTAAACCCCACATTACCTCTTGATACAGATGCATGTATGATAGGATCTGATGTAAGTCTTGCTGAGTACCTTTGTACTCATGTTGCTTTATTTATGTTTTGCAGCGGAGACTTCGGTCTTACTAGGGTTCTCATGGACTCCGACTAGTAGCTAGTACCTCAGCTACGATCTTGATCGGATGTTGTAGATAGTCAGGCTCTTCAGCCTTTTCCATTTGTAGATGTCTGTACCCAGACATGTAATGCTTCCGCTTGTTGCTTGATTGCTCTGACTGTTGGGTCATGTGACCCCTGTTTGTAATTATGCTGTGACGGCTCTTCTGAGCCTTTATCTATATGATTGTTGAGTTATGCTGTGATGCCATGTTGTACAGCACATACTTGCATGTTATGCGTACGTGTAATGTGTATTGCTATGTGTGGGATCTGACTATCTAGTTGTTTATTCTTAGTAGCCTCTCTTACCGGGAAATGTCTCCTAGTGCTTCCACTGAGCCCTGGTAGCGTGCTACTGCTCCGGAACACTTAGGCTGGCCGGCATGTGTCCTTCTTCGATCCTGTGTCTGTCCCTTCGGGGAAATGTCACGCGATAAATACCGGAGTCCTGCTAGCCCGCTACAGCCCGGTTCACCGGAGTCCTGTTAGCCCAGTGCTACAGCCTGGATTCACTCACTGATGACCGACACGTTCGATGATGGGTCATGGATGCCTGTCCCTGTAAGTTAGTGCCACTTTGGGTTTACGACTAGTCATGTCAGCCCGGGCTCTTTACCATATGGATGCTAGCGACACCATCATATACGTGTGCCAAAAGGCGCAAACGGTCCCAGGCAAAGGTAAGGTGACACCCGTGGGGATACCGTGCGTGAGGCTGCAAAGTGATATGAGGTGTTACATGCTAGATCGATGTGGCATTGAGTCGGGGTCCTGACAGCTTTGGTATCAGAGCCTGACTGCCTGTAGGTTTACCAAGCCAACTGGTCGAAGTTGAGTCTAGAAATTCTTTAGTTATGTAAGGGAATTGATTGTGGGAAGGAACGTAAGGCTCTTTTACTCCTTTACCTCATGGCCTTCTGATCTGAGTCATCCTATCTTTCCGACGGGATTAAGGAACTAGGCTTTCTCTTCCGTCTATCAGGATCACGTGTTACTACTCCGTAGTCCCATAGGATTGGTTGATCAGAGTCATATCCCAGTTTTGAGTATTTCCGGTGTAGTCTGCTTAGTATGATCTCAGAACCTTGAGTAATGCTGATGAGTATGTTACCACCCCATTTTTAGTAGGATGTCTCATTCTGAGCATTTTACTGCCGTTATGCTGCCGGAATTTTCCTAGGAGTTCGAGAGATACTAATTCCTTGTCCTACATTCTATAGCCTATAGTTAATGTTGACTCCGTCCCTGGTTTCGTTTCTCAGGATGTCATCAAGTTCTGTTGCTCGTAGCCAGAACCATGGATATGGTAGGGATGAGGATCCTCCCGACCAGCCTTCGTTGACAGAGTTCATGCTAGAGATGGAGAGGAACAAGCGTGAGTCTAACCGCTTGTTGGCACGTATCGAGAAGAACACCGCACATCAGTTCAAAGGATCTGTGACCATTCATGACTTTATCCGCTTGCACCCACCCACCTTTCATCATTCCATTGAGCCACTCGATGCAGATGACTGGCTCCGTAGCATCACCCATAAGCTGCGTTCCGCGAACGTAGCTGAAGATGACAAGGTCACTTATGCCACATATCACCTGGAAGGTCCTGCTAGTCTTTGGTGGCAGAACTATGAGACTATGCTTCCAGCTGGCCAGATTCCTACCTGGAAGGATTTCACTGAGGCTTTTCGCGAACATCACATTCCCCAGGCCCTTCTTGATCGCAAGAGAGAAGAGTTCTGTAGTTTCACCCAGAGTAAGATGGCTGTTGATGCTTATAGCGGAGAGTTCGAGAACCTCGCCCGTTATGCCACAGAAGAAGTGTCTACGGACGCCAAGAAGCAGGCTAGGTTCCGGAAGGGTCTCAACCCCAAGTTGCGTCGTGATCTCCACCTGCATCATTGTGATACATTCCAAGCTCTTGTGAACAAGGCCATCAATGCAGAGACAGCTCAGCTCACTTACGAGGAGTCCCGTAAGCACACCCGTAATTTGGGATCTTCCTCTGGCTCCAGTTCCCAGAAGCGCCGGATTTGGGTTCCAAACTCCGCTCTTCCTTCCGGATATGCACCGAGGCCATCCTATGTGGTGCCTTCCCCAGCTCAGTCATATGTTCCACCCAGGCCTACTGGTAGACCGCTTGTCAGTGCGGGTCCCCGTCCAACCTCAGGGACTTGCTTCACATGCGGGAAGCCAGGACACTATGCACGTGACTGCTCTCAAACTAGTTATGCTCCACCCCAGCCCGAGAAGACTGTTGGCTGTGTTAAGCCATCACGCAAGATGATCAGTGTCAAGTCAGCTCCCACTGAACGTGGACATGTGCATCACGTCTCAGCTAAAGACGCTCATGATGATCCGGATGTCGTTCTTGGTACACTCCTTGTCAATTGTCACCCAGCATCAGTTCTATTCGATACTGGAGCATCTCACTCCTTCATTTCTGAAGGCTATGCTCGTTTGCACGACATGTCATTTTGTGATATGCCAACCCCGCTTGAAATCCAAACCCCAGGGTCTAGATGGCAGACCACCAGAATCAGCCATGGTAACGAAATTTTTGTTGATAGACTTGTATTCCTTGCATCACTTGTAGCCCTCAAGTCCTCAGATATTAACATCATCTTGGGTATGGACTGGATGACAGCTCATCATGCCAAGATTGATTGTTACACAAGATCTGTTCAGCTTACACACCCATCTGGCAAGATAGTCACCGTCTCCACTAGGGTTGCAAAGCGTCAGCTCTATTCTCTTAATGCCAGCCCTCTTCCAGACCTTGAAGATATCCCGGTAGTCCGCGACTTTCCGGATGTCTTTCCAGAGGAACTGCCAGGTGTTCCACCTGACAGGAAAGTAGAGTTTGTCATAGATCTTATCCCAGGAACAGCTCCAATCTCCCGGAGACCTTACAAGATGGCACCCTTAGAACTAGCCGAGCTTAAGAAACAACTCGATGAGTCCTTGCAAAAGGGTTTCATCCGTCCTAGTTCTTCTCCTTGGGCTTGCCCCGTCCTCTTTGTCAAGAAGAAAGACGGTACGGACCGGATGGTCGTTGATTATCGTCCCGTTAATTTGGTCACGATAAAGAACAAGTATCCGCTCCCCAGGATCAACGACCTGTATGATCAGCTCGCTGGATCCTCAGTTTTCTCCAAGATGGATTTAAGGTTAGGATACCATCAAATCAAGATCAGAAACGGGGACATTCCCAAGACAGCTTTTGTCACTCGTTATGGCCAGTACGAGTACACGGTCATGTCCTTTGGTCTAACCAACGCTCCAGCAACATTCTCCCGCTTGATGAACTCGATCTTCATGGAGTACTTAGATAAGTTCGTCGTGGTTTACCTCGATGATATTCTTATTTACTCGAAGAACGAGGAAGAGCATGCCGAACATCTTAGACTCGTGTTAGAAAAACTCAGAGAGCACCGCCTTTATGCCAAGTTCTCCAAGTGTGAATTTTGGTTGTCAGAAGTGACCTACTTAGGCCACGTAATCTCTGGTAAGGGCATTGCTGTCAATCCCGAGAGAGTTCAAGCCGTTCTCGATTGGACTCCGCCTGAGACCGTTAAACAAGTTAGGAGTTTCCTTGGCCTAGCCAGCTATTGTCGCCGCTTTGTTGAAAACTTCTCCAAAGTAGCCAAACCCCTCACGGAACTTCTCAAGAAAGATAAAAAGTTTGAGTGGTCCCCACAGTGTGAGTACAGTTTTCAGGAACTGAAAAGACGCCTGACTTCTGCTCCCATACTTGTGCCACCGGATTTCACTAAAAACTTTATTATCTACTACGACGCCTCACGACAGGGACTAGGTTGCATTCTTATGCAGGATCGTCATGTGATTGCCTATGCATCTCGACAGTTGCATCCACATGAGGAGAATTATCCTACACATGATCTAGAGCTTGCAGCCGTAGTCTATGCACTCAAGACCTGGCGACATTACCTTCTTGGTAAACATTGCGAGATCTACACCGATCACCAGAGTCTCAAGTATATCTTCACCCAACCAGATTTGAACCTTAGGCAAAGACGTTGGTTGGAGTTGATCACAGATTATGATCTAGGAATTACCTACACCCCAGGCAAAGCCAATGTCATGGCTGATGCTCTAAGCCGTAAATCCTATTGCAATAATCTCATGTTGCAGCAAGGCCAACCACTTCTCCATGAGGAATTCTGTAAGCTTAACCTTCACATTGCTCCTCATGGATTCCTTTCTACCTTGGTGGCGAAACCTACCCTTGTGGATCTTATCATCGAATCCCAGAAACATGATACGGGGATTACCCGGATCAAGAGAAACATTAAGAAGGGAGTTGGTGGATGTTTCTCTATGGATGATCGTGGTGTTGTTTCCTTTGAGAATCGCTTGGTGGTTCCCAAGAAGCAACATCTTCGGCAGTTGATTCTTAAGGAGGCGCATGAATCTTCTCTCACGATTCATCCCGGTAGCACTAAGATGTATCAGGACCTACGCCAGAGGTTCTGGTGGACTAGGATGAAGAGAGAAATCGCTGAGTTCATTGCTAAATGTGACGTATGTCGTCGCGTTAAGGCAGAGCATCAAAGACCTGCTGGCACCCTTCAGCCTTTAGTATTCCTGAATGGAAATGGGATAAAGTTGGTATGGACTTCATCACCGGCTTTCCCAGGACCAAGAGAGGGAATAACGCTATCTTCGTAGTCATTGATCGTCTTTCCAAAGTGGCTCACTTCCTCCCTGTTCAAGAAAATATCACTGCTAGTCAGCTTGCTGACTTATATATTTCTCGAATAGTGTCACTTCATGGTGTTCCACTAGAGATCAATTCAGACCGTGGCAGTCTTTTCACTTCTCATTTCTGGGAGAGTTTCCAAACTGCCATGGGAACCCATCTTTCCTTCAGTACCGCTTTCCACCCTCAGTCGAGTGGTCAGGTGGAACGGGTCAATCAAATTCTCGAAGACATGCTTAGAGCTTGCGTTATCTCATTCGGTATGGATTGGGAGAAATGTCTTCCTTTCGCCGAGTTTGCTTATAACAATAGCTACCAATCCAGCCTCAAGAAAGCTCCTTTTGAGGTTCTCTATGGACGAAGATGTCGAACACCTTTGAACTGGTCAGAAACCGGTGAAAGAAAATTCTTTGGACCGGACATGATCCAGGAGGCAGAAGAGCAAGTTCGCATCATTCGTGAGAATTTGAAAACAGCCCAGTCTCGTCAAAAGAGTCAGTATGATCGTCATCATAAGGATATGACTTATGAAATTGGCGACCAAGCTTACCTTCGGGTTACTCCTTTGAAGGGTACCCATCGTTTCGGTATCAAGGGCAAGTTGGCTCCTCGTTACATTGGTCCTTTTCGTATTCTCGCTAAACGAGGAGAGGTTGCCTACCAATTGGAACTACCCCCACATCTTTCTCGAATTCATGATGTCTTCCACGTATCTCAACTCAGGCGTTGCTTCTCGGATCCCATCCGCGGAGTGGACCACGAAACGCTTGATCTCCAAGATAACCTCACATACCGAGAGTACCCGGTTCGCATTCTTGATCAAGCAGAGCGTGTTACCCGACGTCAGAACATCAAGTTTCTCAAAGTTCAGTGGTCTCATCATTCCGAGAGAGAAGCTACTTGGGAGCGAGAAGATCGTCTTCGACTGGAGTACCCCGCTTTTCTTCCGTCAACCCTTGAATCTCGGGACGAGATTTTTTCAAGAGGGGGCGAGTTGTCACATCCCTAGTCTGGTATGACTTAGGCTAGCTAGCCATTTGTGCATCATGTTTAAATTTCATTTAAATTTGAAATGAGGATTGGTGGAACCCTCAGAATCATTTTTGAAAATGACCCAAATAAAAATTTCTCCAAAAGGGTCCAAGAAAATGCTCATGTTGCCCTCTGAAAATATTGGACAGAGATAAAAATCAAAACAATATTTTTAGGAGCTCATGGATATTTATTTTGGCCATTTGGATTAATTCGATAAATATTTGCATTGGAAATATATTGCTATATATATGAAATATGGTCCAAAAATTATGCCATTTATAAAGGAGCTCTGGAATAATATATCTAGCTCCTGCAAAAATTGGCATAAGGTAATAAATTGATTTAGTATTTTATTAAATCAAAACAAATGTCAGAAAATTAGAAAAGAAAACCGAAAAGGGGAGAGAGACTTACCTGGGCCACTTACCCGATCGGCCCAGTAGCTCGGCCCAGCTGACTGGCTGACGCCAGTCGTCCCCCTCCTCGCGCCAGAGGGACAGGGCGCGTGGTCGCCGCACACCGCGCGCATGCGCACCACGGCAGCTGCCTGCGTGCCCTCCCCCTCGACGCCCTGGCCTCGCCAGAAGCGCCCAGCACCGCCCCGGATCTCTCCCTCGCTCTCTCGTTCCTCTCCCTCCCCTGCATCTCTCCCTCTCCCCGCGCCCGAAGCGCTGCCGTCGCCGCCGCACGCCGTGGCCATAGCCACCGCCTCCCCCTCGCCTCCCCGTCGTGCCCAGGAGCTCCGCCTTGTCGCCAGCTACCTCCTCGCCGAGCCACGCAAGCCGGAGTGCCCCGAGGAGCCGCCACCGCCGTCATCTTCGTCGTCGGCCGCCCGAGATCGTCGGCGCCCGTCCGTCGTCTCCGACTCGTCCCCGAGCCTGTTGACCATCCCGTCGCCTCCGCCGTGAGCTTCTGCGCCTGTTCCCCCTTCTCTTCTTCCTCCCCGTGCGCCGTAGCTGTGCTCCCGCTCGAGGCCGAACTCTGGCCGCCGCCGTGAGCTCTGCTCCGGCGAGCTCCGCCGCCCCCGCAGCCTCCCGCGTGTTCCACCGGATGCGCGTGAGCGCGGGCTTCGCTCTGGTGGTCTCCGCCGCCCGAATGGTTGCCGGAGCGACGTTCCCGAGCCCCTCCGCCGCGCTCGGCCTC
>NC_041390.1:585420312-585427828 GCF_002162155.2 Triticum dicoccoides
GGGGTTTGACTACCCAGAGTCAATGACATGTGGGCCCCGGCCCTGACTAATTTTAGTTTAGGATTAGTTTAAAACTAATTAACCCCCCTGTTAACTAACTAAAACACTGACATGTGGCCCCCACACGTCAGGTTTGACCCGGACCAGCCCAGTTGACCGCTGATGTAGTGATGACGTCATGCTGACGCAATTATATATTTTCTGGAATTAAAATAATTCAGAAAATCCAGAAATTATTCAAAACTTCAAAAATTCATAACAATTCAACCGTAGCTCAGATTTAAATAATTTATATATGAAAAATTATCAGGAAAATGCAATCTTTCCATCTGTACTAGTTTCATGCATGAAAAACCAACTTATACATGCTGAATATGGGAAAACACATTATGGCATATTAAGAGACTTATTTTGGAGTTGCATTTGAACCTTTTGTTCAAATGGACTTCAAACCAAATGTTTACTAGTTGCATTAGCTCAAACAGCATCACATCTACATGCCATGCCCATGCATCATATTGTTGCATATGATTGTGTTTTGATTGCCGACACTGTTCCTTCTCGATAGGTCCTGCTCCGGAGTCCGTTCCAGAGTACCTGTCTGTGAAGCAGTGCCTCCCTTGTTGATTTACCAGGCAAGCAAACCCCCTTGTTCATTTCGATAAAACCCTACTCTCTCGTTCCTGCTCTCAGTTATTGCATTAGGACAACAACGGTTCATCTGCTACATTGTGCTGCGGTAGTTGAACCCATTCCTCTGCATGACCTGTCATTGCCACAGTAAATAGTTGAAACCCACTAGCATGTGTAGGAGTTGATTGAAGCCACTGATGTGTTCCTACCATGCTATGCCTGCTATTGCTTAGAGTTGTGTCAGGTCTGGTTCATCGGGAATGAATTGGAGTGTTACGATATGTTCTGATGCTGAGAGTGAAATGTGTGAACACGATTTTGTAAAGGTAGCGGTGAGAGGCCATGTAGGAGTACATGGTGGGTTGTCTCACTGGAACCGTCCTTAAGCACTGAGTCCTATGTATGTTGTCCAATGACTCGATACTACCACACATTGGGTTCCGGTAACTCGACCCCTCTCGACTTATTAACCAACTTGGTCTCTGTCCAGGAGTCGCAACTAGTTTCTGGTGTTTGTAGGTAGTGCTATTTTTCTACCAAGTGGCACCCGGCAGGGTGGGCTTGGGACAGACTAGGCACACGTGGCCTGGTGTACCGAGTGGCACCCGGATGGTGGGCTCGGGAACCCTGTACACATCGTTTGGGGCCGTAAGCGACACCCCGGCCGGATCTCCTTGCAGATGGAACCCGAATAGGCGATAAACCTGGACTAGAGTCTTGTGTGGTTAGTCAGGTCGTGGCCGACACCCTCGCCAGGCTTCCGCTTGAAGGTTGCCGAGATACATGACATGTACATGGCGGTAAGTGGCGAGAGCGTGTGTGAAGAAGTACACCCCTGCAGGGTTAACATGATCTATTCGAATAGCCGGGTCCGCGGTTATGGACTTCTTGGATGCTTACATGGTACATAGAAAACTTGAAGTGGATACTCTAAAATGCTCAAGACATGTGTGAGTGCTATGGATGGCCTTCTCGTAGGGAGACGGGGATGAATCCATAGTAGTGTATTGTGGTGGTTAGTGGACTCGTGTACGTTGTTTCACCTCCAGAGTTTCTGGTAGTCGTAGAACAGGATAGCCACAGAGTCAAAGCTGGCTTGCTGCAACTAAACCCCACATTACCTCTTGATACAGATGCATGTATGATAGGATCTGATGTAAGTCTTGCTGAGTACCTTTGTACTCATGTTGCTTTATTTATGTTTTGCAGCGGAGACTTCGGTCTTACTAGGGTTCTCATGGACTCCGACTAGTAGCTAGTACCTCAGCTACGAACTTGATCGGATGTTGTAGATAGTCAGGCTCTTCAGCCTTTTCCATTTGTAGATGTCTGTACCCAGACATGTAATGCTTCCGCTTGTTGCTTGATTGCTCTGACTGTTGGGTCATGTGACCCCTGTTTGTAATTATGCTGTGACGGCTCTTCTGAGCCTTTATCTATATGATTGTTGAGTTATGCTGTGATGCCATGTTGTACAGCACATACTTGCCTGTTATGCGTACGTGTAATGTGTATTGCTATGTGTGGGATCTGACTATCTAGTTGTTTATTCTTAGTAGCCTCTCTTACTGGGAAATGTCTCCTAGTGCTTCCACTGAGCCCTGGTAGCGTGCTACTGCTCCGGAACACTTAGGCTGGCCGACATGTGTCCTTCTTCGATCCTGTGTCTGTCCTTTCGGGGAAATGTCACGCGATGAATACCGGAGTCCTGCTAGCCCGCTACAGCCCGGTTCACCGGAGTCCTGTTAGCCCAGTGCTACAGCCTGGATTCACTCGCTGATGACCGACACGTTCGATGCTGGGTCATGGATGCCTGTCCCTGTAAGTTAGTGCCACTTTGGGTTTACGACTAGTCATGTCAGCCCGGGCTCTTTACCATATGGATGCTAGCGACACCATCATATACGTGTGCCAAAAGGCGCAAACGGTCCCGGGCAAAGGTAAGGCGACACCCGTGGGGATACCGTGCGTGAGGCCGCAAAGTGATATGAGGTGTTACATGCTAGATCGATGTGGCATTGAGTCGGGGTCCTGACACGATCCAACATTAATGACATACCACTGAGTGAATGATGCAGATGATGCCGAGCAAAGTGGAACCAATAAGGATTAGATAAAATTTGAAAATAAAAACACTGCAATTTTTCTATGATGATTATATTACACTCGATCATCTAAGGAAGCTCTTAATGATTACCAAGGAGCACTCACAATAGTGTATGAATATTCACGTGCTCGTTATGGCAGATTAAAATACATGGATGTAATCAAATAGTGAGATCATGGTCCTCCTATTTAAACGTGAGAAGAAAGATGAAACATTGCCATTATTCAGAAATACACATGAGTTGAGCAAGGAGTAAAACTCGGTGGTTCCTAGCGTATGTAATGTTTCCAAGTTCTGCCCTCAATTGGAATTGCTTTTGCAGTGTCGCTGAAACCCATAGATATGTTAGGATTTAGTGTTAGAAATAATTCCTTAGGATTGACTTAAAACATGATCTTAATCTCGTGTTCAGAACACCTCTTATGCGGAATAGTAGTGACTAACCGTGATTGGCAGGGATCAGTAGAAGACTGCCCGTGCCTGCACCTTGGGGTCCCCGGCAGTGAAGACATGGCCGGGGAAGAAGAGCAGGACCACCAGGGTGACGTAGATGGCAGCAGAGGGCGTCTGGCATGACCCTCTTGCCATCCATTGGTGGAGATGTAGCAGCTGGACCAAGAGCTTCGCTGGTGGCAGCAGGAAGCCGCCGACACTGATGTGGTGGCCGGCGGTGGTAGTCGGCCTTCTAACCCTTCAGCGCCCCTTTTGTGGATCGGTTGTTAGGAGGTTCTTTTGGGTGTTTTCTCATACTGTGCGTGTCTCAAAGAGATACACTACCCCCTCTTAATATATGTGGGATGCTGATGGGCCAGGGACCGAAACCAGTTGTTGGGCTTGGGTGCTCCCGATCAAGGCACAACCGTGAGGGTTTGAGACTTTGTCTCCCCTGTTTTTCTCTCGGTTTGTTAACCGTGAGATCAATTCCAACATTTAGAAGCATCAAAGTGTATTTCCAATTGTTGGAGTGTTTCTTATAATAATGGGGTTTAATTAATATAGATTTTCTTCTCCTTAAAAAATGAGAACACTCCCATGTAAGCATGAGAAACAATCTCCTATTTAAATTTTAGAAGACAAACTGACCAGCAAATAACCATTTTTTACAAAGCCACTCTTTGCACCCGAGCCGAGAAGGGATAGAGCTCAGAGGTTGCTAGCGTATTTAATGCAAGTTTTGCACTCAGTTGGTTTGCCATTTTTGTTGGGACCATGGATATCCTAGGACTTGGAAGTGTCGGGATTTAAGAGTACATCTAGCTGGGTTTGTACATAAAGTAGCATGCTAGTAGGATCAATCACATACGAGAAACTAGATTTATCTAGTTGCATATGAAGCAAACACAGGTACTAACAATGATACAATTGACACATACATGTTATTGAGGAAGGAAACAGAGGTGCCTATTATTGCCTATGGTGGTGAAATAGTCCAAACGATAGTGATCGATCACAGAAGTGGTCATAGCCCACCGGCGAAGTAATCGTAGCCAAATTAGTCGTAAGTAGTTACGCTTGGACGCTCCTGAAGAATATTATTGTGCGGTGCATGTTCTCAAGGGATGTGGTTCAAAGCCACATGACAAATGTGATGGGATAAACATTGAAGCTACGCATCAAAAGAAACAGTTGGCAATGTGCAAAAAGAGTACAGATATTGTGGTACCGCTCTCTGGCCCAGCTGCTTCTGCTGCACTCGCACACGACGGAGCCGAGCCGGCGTAGCGAGGCGAGGGACGCGGGGAATGGGCTGGAGAAGCGATTCCCGGCGACCTGCACGGTGAGGGGGGAGGCGGAGGGACGTAGGCGGCCTGCGCGGCGAGCGGGGAGGCGAAGGGACGGCGGCGGCCTGCGCTGGGAACTGGGAGATGGAAGGACGGCGGCGGCCAATGGGGCGAGCGGAATGTGCGGTCACTGATTTGTGGGCCAGAGAGCGGATGAAGCGGACGAGAGCAACCAGCGACATTGTCCGTTTCGTGTCCGTCCAACATTTGTCGCCCAATTTTTGGCCAGGTTTGGGGTCGGGAGGATAAAAAGCGGACAGCTTTGTCCGTTTGTGTACGCCCGTTGGGACGTGTTTTACCCCAAACAGACGAAAACGGATGATTTGGGGTCTAGCGTTGGAGTTGGCCATAGTTAGCCATGGGCGTTTGCTAGGGAACATTTGGTGCCACATCAGCTTCATCATTGTACAGTGTGGCGAACCTGTGGTAGCTTTGGGTGCTCATTTATGGTCGCATGTTCTGCGTCTGATCCAGCCAGAGAGTAGGTGTGTGCTAGTTGTGGTTGTATTCTGCGAAAATGTTTGTGGAACGGAACTATGGAGTCTTGAATTACTAGTGATCGTATCTGTAACACGGCGCACACATAAGAAGTGGGAGAAACGCAAAGCTCATGTAGCAGCAAAGGTGGAAGCAGAGAAGGTTTAGGCGGAGCAGAGTATTACAGAGGAAGCGCTCGCTGAAGGACGAAGAAGACTTATGGGTTACCAAGAGACCCACCAGCCATCCGATTCCCAGCGAGGTTTGGGTCAAGCCCTGATGATGCATGAGGCCGGGTAATAGAACAGAACGGGGAGTACCCTGGCAATGGCGAACTGTTCCTCCTCCTGTGTATCACCTTCCTTCTCCGATGCACCATATTCAAGTAATTGATGCTTCGAGTCTGGTCTGGAAGTGGTGCTTGTAGTCTAATCTGTTACAATATCTGTCTGTACCTCGTTATATTTTGGCTGGTTCATGCTGTGTGTGTGGAAAACCTAATCAAACAAGTGAATGGAAGCAGACATGCCTGGACTGTGCCCAGTATAATACTCCTTCCGTTCCAAAATTCTTGTCTTAGATTTGTCTAGATATAGATGTACCTAATACTAAAACGTGACTTGATACATCCGTATTTAGATAAATCTAAAACAAGAATTTTGGGACGAAGAGAGTAGATTGCAGTGCATTGTGCTCCAACAACTTAAACAACATAATCCTTATCCCGTGAAAGTAATCTTGGTGCAAACAAAATGTGCAATAACGTATTCCATGACAATTGTGTTTCAGTATCGGTTCTTTTTGTTCAGCATGAAAAAAATTAGAGTTACAATTGTACAAGATCCAACATTTTCTAAAACAAATTCCCAACCATTATGAGATGGGCGATCCTATATGGAACGAGTAGTGGTATTACTCTGTCAGTGGTGAAAGAAAGGTCACCACAAAAGACCACTTGTAGGAGGAAGTTTTGGCTCCCACTGTCCTACGTGCACATGCACCTAGATGAAAAATAAATTCAGAGAAAATAGCAATAAAATTCATAAAAGATCTGAATTATTTTTGTGACTTGTTGAGTGGTTTACCCGCTTGCAATGTTTTATTAAGAAAAAAGATTCGTAATGCTCTCGATATAAAAAATAGTGCTCCAAAAACACTATCTTTAAATCATTACCGAGCACTATTTTTTTCCCTAGACCTTTGTGTTATTCCATAAAGAAAATTTGCACGTTGGTAGAAAACAAAGCAAAATTTTAGAAGGAGCATTAATGTAAGATCGGGACTAGAATGACACGTTCACACTTGTAGAAGTTAGAGTAGCAAACATTTCTAAACAATGTCTATTTTTTCACATCTATTAAGATATTCGGATTGGCTAAGTCACATCTAGATGATATATAGTTATCTCACATCTAAGTTCATGACCACAGGATCAAACTTGCTATAAGATTTGTGCTGATAAATAACCTATCGTTCTTGTCCTTGTCGATGTGTCTCCCGAATCTGGGCTTTTTTTGTTGGCTTGTCCGCTTAGGGTTGTACACCCTCGTGTCTAGGCCTGGGGCCTTTTTTTATTGTGGGCTTTCGTTTGTTCGGCGGCCGGCTGCGTTTTGCATTTCCTTTTCAAGTCTGTGCTACAACTCAGTCCAAGTTTTTTATTTTTATTTTTGCACACTTCCATGCCACACCCTGTATTTGCTTTTTTGTTTGTTTATGTTTCTTTTTTCTTTTTATTTTTTCTATTTAATTATTTGTTTTAAATTACAAACTTTAATTGCATGATTTAAAAAAAATTATCATTTCTTTTTCTTTTTTATTTCCCTTTATTTCTTATATATTTATTTGTTTAAATTCATGAACCTTTTCCACTCTCCCATATTTTAACATTAAATGTTTTGCAAATGTTCATTGCGGGGGGTTCATTTTGTCGCGCACGTTCGTGTCGCATCGTCTATGTAATGTCTACTTGTCGACCTGTTTGCGCGTGCGTCTTTTGTTGGGCCGTTTTCGGCGGCGCGATATGGGAGTCCGGTTTTGGATTGGTTTTGCTGACTCTCATCTAGCTGATAGTTCAAAATGTCATGTAACTCGTATACTGTTAGATACACGCTCGTTATTTAAAAAAAAAGTGTCATGCTAATTTCTCGTTGTGTCATGTTTTCTGTTCGTTCCTTATGAAGAATTGACATATGAATTTTTAGTGGGCCGTTTTTATTGTGTATTGGGTTTTTTTTGTGGTCTATATTTTTTTGTGAAGGGCCATGTGTCTTTTTATTCCATGTTTTTTATTTTGTTTTCGGTTCAGCTGTTTAGTTAGAGAAGAGTAAACTAGATTTTTTTTCTTTTCGGATTTGCTAAATCATAGTGATGTCTTGTCTAATAAGTATATAACCATCTAATTTGTTTGCTTTAATGTCCACGCAAACTCATTCATGCGCGCTCATGTCAGCTCGTTCTTTTGTCCCGTTTGTTTTGTGTCGGTCAGTTCTCGCGTTTCTTTTCACATGGGCTCATATAT
>NC_041390.1:585428814-585431162 GCF_002162155.2 Triticum dicoccoides
ATCAACTTGCAACTATGGGTGGCGTCTGTTTTTTGTAGGGGCCCCAGTTGCAAGTCAACTATCGAGTCGCAACTATGGGGTGGTGTGTGTGTTTTTTGAGGGGGGGGGGAGTTGCATTTTAGCTATCGACTCGCAACTAAGGGTGGCGTATGTTGTAGGGGCCCAGTTGCAAGTCAACCATCGTCTCGCAACTGGGACGCGTCATACTTTTTTGTAGTTTCCCTAGTTGCAAGTCAAGCATCGACTCGCAACTAGGAGGCGGACGTGTGTTTGTAGGGGTCCAGTTGCATGTCAATCATCGACTCATAACTAGGGGGTGGACATATGTTTGTAGGGGCCCAGTTGCAAGTCAACCACCGACTCGCAACTAGTACGCATCAGACTTTTTTGTACTGGACCCAGTTGCATGTCAACCATTGACTTGCAACCAGGAGGACGCATGTTTGTAGGGGCCTAATTGCAAGTCAACCATCGACTCGCAACTGGGATGAGTCGTACATTTTTCTAGTTGCCCCAGTTGCAAGTCAACCATCGACTTGCAGTCGGGTGGCGTATGTTTGTATGGGTGGGAGGGGGGAGTTGCAAGTCAATCATTGACTCGGAACTAGGGGCGTATGTTTGTAGGATCCCAGTTGCAAGCCAAGCATCGACTCGCAACTAGGGGACATATGTTTGTAGGGGCCCAATTGCAAGTTAACCATGACTCGCAATTGGGACGCATCATACTTTTTTTACTGGACCCAGTTGTATGTCAACCATTAACTTGCAACTAGGGGGTGTATGTTTGTAAGGGCCCAGTTGCAAGTCAACCATCAACTCGCAACCAGGACGTGTCGTACATTTTGTAGTTGCCCCAGTTGCAAGTCAACCATCGACTCTTAATGGGGGGACGTATGTTTGTTGGGGGCCCCAGTTGCAACTCAACCATCGACTCACAACTAGGGGGACATATGTTTGTAGGGGCTCAGTTGCAAGTCTACCATCGACTCACAACTAGGGGGTGTATGTTTGTAGGGGCCTAGTTGCAAGTCAACCACTGACTCGTAGCTAGGGGGTGGACGTATGTTTGTAGGGGCCTAGTTGCAAGTCAACCATCGACTCGCAATTAGGACGCATCATACTCTTTTTGTACCGGCCGGACCTAGTTGCATGTCAACCATTGACTTGCAACTAGGGGGCGCATGTTTGTAGGGCCCTAATTGCAAGTCAACCATCAACTCGAAACTGGGGCACGTCGTACTTTTTTGTAGTTGCCCCAATTGCAACCCAACCATTGACTCTCAATGGGGGGACGAGTGTTTGTTGGGGGCCTAGTTGCAACTCAACCATCGACTCACAACTAGGGGGGACATATGTTTGTAGGGGTTCGATTGCAAGTCAACCATCAACTCTCAACTAGGATGCGTCGTACTTTTTTGTAGGGGGCCAGTTGCAAGTCAACCATCAACTCGCAACTAGGATGTGTCGTACTTTTTTTGTAGTTGCCCTAGTTGTAAGTCAACCATCGACTCGCAACTAAGAGGCGTCTTTTTTTGTAGTGGCCCCAGTTGCATGTCGACAATCGGCTCACAAACTAGGGTGTGGGCGTATGTATGGGAGTCAATGGTTGACTTGCAACTCGAAACATAAAACTAGGACCTTTTTAAGTTTGTGGGCGTCACATTTTTGCTAGTAAACACCAACTCACAATTCAGGTCCTTTTTCAAATTGGTTTTTAACCATTGTCATATTTTCTTTATTTTTTCATCAACTATTTTTAATCATAATTATTGTATAATCGTTTTTAAACTAAACTAGGCATGTTGTTTATTTCAACCCAATTGCAGTCCACCCTTGACTCGCAATTGGGCTCGTAGTATTGTAGTTGTCTCGGTTGCAAGTTCACCCTCGGCTCGCAACTAGGCCCATAGTTTTGTTGTTGTCCCTGTTGCAAGTCCACCCTTCGACACACAACTCAGCCGCTTGTTTTTCTAGTTGCAAGTGCATCCTCAACTCGCAACTGGAATAGTAGTTTTGTGTAGTTGTCCCAGTTGCAAATCCACCCTCGACTCACAACTTGGGCAAAGGTTTTGTAGTTGCCCCGGTTGCAAATCAAGACTCGACTTGTAAATTGGGCTTTTCCATAGGTTGTAGTTGCAGCCGGGGCCCCCGAACCAGTTGCATGTCAACTATCGACATGCAAGTAGGCTTTTTCGTAGGTTGTAGCTGCCTCAACTACAAGTCAACTCTTGACATGCAACCGACGCTTTTTTTGTAGTTGTAATTACCCAGTTGCAACTACAATCCTCGACAGACAACTAAGGTTCTCTCTGTGGTTGTAGCTACCCCAAGACCCAGGTGCAAGTCAA
>NC_041390.1:585431280-585435076 GCF_002162155.2 Triticum dicoccoides
GAGGGGGAGGGAGGAAGCGTCGAAAAATAGGTGTGTGTGAGGATGTTTTTCTGTTTGACTTTACTTTTTAGCATGGGATGTTCTTTTTGCAGTTTTTGCACTTTTCATATAATCGGACATTTTTTAAACCTGTGAGTATTTTTTGAACTTGTGAGCATATTTTTCTTATTCATGAATAATTTTTTTATTTCATAAATATTTAGGATCTAGGGGACATTTTTTTGAATAGATGAACATTGTTTTCAAATTCATGACCATTTTTTGAATCCATAAAAAACCGAACTCACTATTTTTTCGGAATCACAAATATTTTGGAACTTGTGAACATTTTTTTAAAAATGAGTTTTTTAAATCAGGAACATTTTTTTCTATTCTCCAGTTCACGAACATTTTTTCAAATTAGTGGATAATATTTAAATTCATCAACTTTTAGTAAAATATTTTCTTGAAAAATGTTAGTATTTTACCCCAAAAGCACTTACACGTTTCGAAAAAAAGTATATTTAGTACTTGCGTAAATGCTATTTGCAGGACACCTATTTTTTCTTGAGGTTAGTGTGATACCTTGTTTTTCAATAGATACAACACAAGCGCTTTAGGTAGTAGATATGGACCTGCCTAACTAGAGCTGCCCAAACTCGCAAGAGAAAAACACCTAAAAAAACTCAAACGAAAGAAAAACTAGAGCGGCCCAAGTGGAAGACGTGAGCTACACATAGCAGTGTTGGGCTCGACTAACGATTGTGGCAGAATAAGATTTTATTAGGCTAGACGTTAACGATCGTGACAGACAACAAACAAAAGATACCAGAAAAGACAAACAAAGACAATACAAATAATTGATGATGTCATCTTAGATGTGACATAGTTATGTCACATCTAGATGAGTCCTAGACACATTCTAAGATATTATGTACTGAGTAACCTAACTATTTTCAGTATTTGAACTCTAACTATAGTTTAAGTAGTGGGTCGTGGAAACTAGCGAAAGAAGCATTATCACACTAAATTGACCCTATAGCGCATTAACTGGATTAGCATGACATCCCTCCAAACACTATATCGCCGCTATAGCATGGAGATAAGGTGCACATTTAGAACTATTCACCCAATCAACAGTTAGCACTCTCTCTCTCTCTCTCTCTCTCTCTCTGCCCCAAATTGCAAGACTATCAACTCATCTTTGTGTCTTTTGTTGCGTCCGACAAACTCCTCTCAGTATCTTGAATTCCATCATTTGGTCAGGTAACTATTGACAAATGCAAAGGCTATATTAAATGTGGTCATCTAGAGAAATACAAAACAATGCCATCTTAACCATCATCATATAAAAACTGTATATGGATGTCCATGTGCTCCTGAAGGCAGGAATAAAAGGCATGTAAGCGAAATGGTGGTTGCATCACATCACACCAAACTTAATGTAGTGGTACTCATATCCGAGGGTGAGAAAATGGTAATCCTATTTAAATTGGAGACAAAAGAAGGAACATGATCATTATTCACAAACAATCCATTATTCGCACCTGAGCCAAGCAAGGAGTAGAGACTAGAGACCAGTGGTTGCTAGCATACGTAACACACAGAAGTTTACACTTAGTTGTTGTTGCTTTTGCAATGTTTTCGAAATCCATAGACATTCTAGGAGTTGGAAGCATCAGGATTTACGAGATTTGTTGCTCCTTGTTGTGGGGATGTTGGGGGTGATGGCCCTGGATTAGTGGGTGGACCCTCTTGTTCGGAAATGATGGTGACGGCAAGCGATGTTGATTGTTGAGTCGCGACTAGATTTTGGTAGCCAGTTTCTTCCGGCAAGTTCGAGGGCCCCTCGTACCACACCATATCTTTGTGAAGTCGGAGCTAACGATGATGAGTGTTGGAGGTGACGATGACATAAGATGGGTGATCGATTTTAGGGGCGTGATCAATGTAGACTTATCTTCATTGGCAAAGCCAGAGTTGAAAGCTCAAGAAGAAGTGATGACAACATCGACGACGTTTCTTCTCTGTGGCGTGTGTGGATATTGTGCGGGTAGTCGGGTTGGTCGGTGTCCTCATGCGTGGTAATGTTCCATGAGGATATTTGTGGGCATTTCTAAAAAAATTGGTCCGGCTTATTACAAACAGCAGTGCTACACCTTCGTAACCATCAAACATAAACTAATGTAATAGCTTAGGTGGCCTTTTTCGGTTGGAGGAAATCAGGGGAGGGGGGCCCACCCAGTTGAAATCATGGTGGTGGAGAGATTAGTTAGGCAAGTTACGTAAGAGTACGTAGATTTTCTACATACGTGTAGCATTTTTGTTTTACAAATTAGCACCTCCGAGATACTGAGGCGACATAAAATCTTGAGATTGACAAAGTCACCACAGACACCTCGTAGTCGACAGGAAACATATCTTCCCACTAAACAAACATCGCCAGAATTTTTGAAATAAATATAGATTCTCACTAAACAAACATCGCCAGAATTTTTGAAATAAATATAGAAAAATGCTTCATCAGTGTTATGCCTAGTACTTGAACCCTGGTCAGTGGATTCCACCACAAGGAATCTGACCATCTAGGCTACGACCAGTTTGCCACCTTGGCATTAATTAACTGTGTAATTGTAGGCATTTGAAGAAAATATCAACATACGTTTTGAGATTTAAGTATCCTACAAGGCAATGTAATATGCCGGCCACGTTCGTTTCCTGCAGCTTCACCAACAATGTTCAAGCACCCATGTACTCAACAACCGTAAAGTTTCGCAAAAATCAAATTGCTATGCTTACTTAGTGTATTGAAATAATTCCCACTCGAGGGAGCCCGGGAGGAAAAAAGCCATGCCCGCTGCTAATCCACCACCCCTCCACCAGCCCATACCGGCGGCGCTCCATCCGGCGACGTCGGCCACCCCGCACTCCCTTCCTGCTGCTCTCCTTGTCGGCCTCCAACGCCCGTCCCAGCAGCTCCTCTGGGAGTTCCTTGCTTCTCAAGCCGCGGCGCCTGCGCCAACGGGTGTGCCTGATCCAGATCTGGAGTTTGGCACGCCGCCGCCACCTCCTCCGGATCGGCCGCACCGCTCTGCTGACGAGGTTGAGGTGGTGCTGGAGACCCCTCCCGGCCTGCTCGTCCGCACGGCACCCACACCTACCGGCTTCAATGCGGCTGCTGCTGGCCACGGTGCCGTCCCGTCGAGCGTCAGTGAAGTTAATGGAGGCCATCCCTCGGGCTGGCTGGCTTGCTTTCGCCCACAACCTTTGTAGAGTGTCGCTGAGCATTCAAGGCCGCGCAGCGCGGTGGCCTCGAAGCTCGAGGCAGAGGTGACCGCGCCATGGGTGGAGGTCAAATCACGGCGGCCACGCTCACCAGCCAAGCCAGTTGGGGCATTCACTACGCGCGCTCCTCCTCCTGCGTGGATAAACGGGTTGTGTTTCCACTGCCTTGGCCATCGACACCGAGCCGTCGACTGCCGCAACCCCGTCACCTGCAGGCGTTGCTTCCGCTCGGGCCATTGGGCGTGTGAGTGCTTCCACGCCCCGCGTGTGATGTCCCTAGCAGCAGCTAGAGAATCACAGGATAGAAATAGAAAATGGCAAAGGGATTGACCGAGAACGAAGGAGCTGGAGCAGCTCAGTTCATTCATTAATTCGATAATTTGCCCAAAAGGCTACAGGGAGTTTATATCCACACGCTTCGGTCTGTCCGGTCAACACACGCAACACAAAACCAACGCACGCCTACCTTTCCGTCACGGTCCCAGCCGTGTCCGGGACCTGCCTGTCAGACACACACGCAGTTGGTGGGGGT
>NC_041390.1:585435349-585453619 GCF_002162155.2 Triticum dicoccoides
CAGCATTAGAAAAATGATTCTTGAGTACATAGAAATCTTCCCAGGTAGCACATTCCACTGGAAGAGATGACCACTGAACCAAAATTTGCATAGTTGCAGCATTACCTTTCTTGACCATACGGCGATTCAAAATTGCTTCTGGCTGCGGGGCATTTTCTTGTAGTGTGTCTGGAGCTGGTAAAGTAGTGAAGACAGGAGTATACTTTGCCAAGAAGGGTTTCAGCTGTGACACATGAAACACAGGGTGAATGGCACTAGCTGCAGGCATCTCCAATTTGTAGGCGACCTCGCCTATTCGTTCCAGCACGTTGAACGGGCCAAAAAATTTGAAAGCCAGCTTTGTGTAAGGTCGATTTGCTACTGAAGACTGTGCATAGTGTTGTAGTTTCAACAAAACAGGGTCACCAACAGAGAATGACCGGTCTGTGCGACCCCGATCAGCATAAGACTTCATCCTGTTTTGTGCTTTGAGCAAATTTTCTTTGAGCATGTTAGTAACTTGTTGGCGCTCAGCAGCAACATTATGGGCAGTGGAAGCTTGATCCACAGATAGGTGAGGCAGTGCACCAAAATTGGGATCCATTCCATACAACGCCTTGAAAGGGGAGCATTTGATGGAAGCATGGTGGGAGGAATTATACCAGAATTCGGCCATTGGAAGCCATTGGCGCCATTTTCCTGGGCAATCATGAACAGCACAACGCAAGTACTGCTCCAAACATTGGTTGACGCGTTCACTCTGCCCATCAGTGGCTGGATGATTAGCAGTACTGTAATTGAGCTTGGGGCCCACAGCCTAAATTAGTGCTCTCCAAAAATTACTTGTGAAAATAGGATCTCGATCAGAGACTATCGTTTCTGGAACGCCATGCAATTTCACCACTTGATCAAGAAAAAGCTTTGCCACAGAGGGAGCGGTATAAGGGTGTCGGAGAGGCATGAAGTGTGCATATTAAGTCAAACGGTCCACCACTACCAGTATGACACTCATGCCCTCCGACATAGGCAAGCCCTCTATAAAGTCCATGGTGATTTCATTCCATGGCTTGGTGGGAATAGAAAGAGGTTGTAATGTTCCAGAAGGGTGACATCATTCACTCTTTGCTTTCTAGCATGTGGGGCATTGCTTCACAAAATCCTCCACTGCCATTTTGAGTCCAGGCCAAAAGAACACCTTACGCACCCGCTGATAGGTGGCATGAATGCCGGAATGCCCCCCACTGGGCTGTCATGCAAAGCACTGAGAAGCTTTGTTTGCAAGGACAACAGGTTGCCAATGTACAACCGCCCATTGTAGCAAATCAAGCCCTTGTCCAACGAATATCCATGTGCATCAGGGCTCTTCACGGCTAGCTGAGCAAGTAACTCGGTGGCTTCATAGTCCATATCATAAGAACTCAAGATTTCTTGTGCCCATTCAGGTTGACAAATTGACAGGGCATTCATCTGTAGTAAGTGACCCACTCTGGATAAAGAGTCAGCAACATTGTTCTCGCTGCCCTTGCGATACTTTATCGAGAATTGCAAGCCCAACAACTTTGACATTGCCTTTTTCTGTAGTTCAGTAGTGAGGTGTTGATCCATAAGGGAGCACAAACTCTGATGATCCGTAAGGGAGCACAAACTCTGATGATCCGTGAGTATAGTAAAGGGTCCCCGCTGGAGGTAAGCACGCCACTTGTCAATTGCCATAATTACAGCCATGAACTCCTTTTCATAAATTGACAATTTACTATTTTGTATTCCCAATGCTTTACTCATATAGGCCACTGGATGCCCTTCTTGTGCCAATACAGCCCCAACACCCGTATCACAAGCATCGGTCTCCACAACAAATGGCAGTTTAAAATGAGGTAACGCCAGTACCGGAGTGTTAGCCATGGCGTCCTTCAACAATTTAAAAGCCACCGTAGCTTGGTCCGTCCAGATGAACCCTTTTTTGGTTAGAAGATTCGTGAGAGGCTTGGCGATGATGCCATAGTTCTTCACGAACTTTCTGTAGTAACTGGTTAACCCCAAAAAACCTCGCAGCTCGGTTGTGTTGGTCGGGATGGGCCATTTGACCATGACCGATGTTTTTTCTGGATCGGTGGCCACTCCCTTATGAGATATAATATGTCCAAGATACTCTATACTGTTTGTGGCAAAAGAACATTTTGTCATCTTGGCATACAATTTATGTTCCCGCAGAATAGCTAGCACGAGCCGCAAATGTTGAAGATGTGTGTCCAGATCAGGGCTGTACACTAGGATATCATCTAGGAAGACAATGACAAACTTCCGAATATAGATGGCAAAAACTGAATTCATTAGGCACTGAAACGTGGCCGGAGCATTTGTTAAACCAAAAGGCATCACCCTAAATTGGTAGTGGCCATGATGGGTTTTGAAAGCTGTCTTGGGTTCATCCTCCTCCAACATCCGGATCTGGTGATATCCCGCACGCAAGTCTAATTTTGAGAAAAATTTAGTACCTCCCAACTCATCCATTAGTTCATCTGCAATTGGCATTGGGAACTTGTTTTTGATAGTCACTTCATTTAAATTGTGGTAATCTACACAGAAGCGCCAAGTGTTGTCTTTCTTTTTTACCAGCAACACCGGGGATGCAAAAGGACTAAAACTAAGTTTGATTAGTCCTGCATTGAGCATTTCCTTGACCTGCCTCTCAATCTCATCCTTCTGCAATGGAGAGTAGCGATATGGCCTAGAATTCACAGGTGGTGCATCTTTCTGCAGAGTAATTGCATGATCAAAATCCCTATGAGGCGGTAAGGTTTTTGGCTCTTGGAACACATCATCAAATTCATCTAGCAATTTCAACACATCAGGAGAATTAGATCCTGTCACTTGGTCTATTGGAGCAGGCTCAATCAGTGCCAGCGCCCATACATCGTTACCAGCTAAAGATTTCCGAAGCTGGTCAATTTCCATGACCTGTAATTGCTGTTGTTTTTCAGTGAGAATACCCTGCAAATGCACTTCCTTGTCACCGTACGGGAAGGAAATGTGCTTGTTACGCCAGTGACAAGTCATGGGACTAAAACTGTCCAACCAGTCCATCCCCAACACGGCATCATAAGCGCCCAAGTCCAGAATTCGCATGTTGTGACAGAAAGTTGCCCCTTGACACCACCATGTGAGTTGCGGAACTGTTGTGGTGGAGTATATACGAGAGCCATCAGCAAGTCTCACGACAATACTTTTGGCTTCTTGGACAGGGAGTTGTGCCCGATGCACAAAATCTGAGTTGACAAAACTGCCCGTGCTACCGGAGTCGACAAGGATTAGCATGACCTTGTTACCCACCAATGTTCGGAGACGCAAAGTGTTCACGTCCTCTGTACCAGCCAAGGTGTGACTGGAAAGCATCGAACATGCTTGGTCTGTAGTTGGTTCCTCCAGCAGCTCCAGAGCATGCACGGTGTCGTCAGAAAAGACTTCCCCAAATTCACCCAATTCAATCATCATGAGTTGAGCTCCTGGTTTACACTTGTGCTCTTTAGTGTATTTGTCTCCACAGCGAAAACAGAGGCCATTGGCCGCGTGTGATGTCCCTAGCAGCAGCTAGAGAATCACAGGATAGAAATAAAAAATGGCAAAGGGATTGACCGAGAACGAAGGAGCTGGAGCAG
Source organism: Triticum dicoccoides (assembly GCF_002162155.2). Lineage (NCBI taxonomy): Eukaryota > Viridiplantae > Streptophyta > Magnoliopsida > Poales > Poaceae > Triticum > Triticum dicoccoides. The sequence continues at coordinate 585,438,985 of NC_041390.1, forward strand.
CTCAGTTCATTCATTAATTCGATAATTTGCCCAAAGGGCTACAGGGAGTTTATATCCACACGCTTACAGCCGATCTGTCCGGTCAACACACGCAACACAAAACCAATGCACGCCTACCTTTCCGTCACGGTCCCAGCCGTGTCTGGGACCTGCATGTCAGACACACACGCAGTTGGTGGGGGTGTGACACCGCGTCCCCACCTGCGTCCTGGTGCTCCTAGGCCGCACAAGGCGCCCTCCCCTCCACCACCCCGCGCTCCTCCGCCCCCGCCGCCTCCGCCTGCCCGGATGGCGACCTCGGCCTGGTCTGGCGACCACTCGGTCCGCCCGGAGGTGTTCGCCACAGTCCACAACACCCCCGCGATGCAGCTGGAGATGGCACTCCTGGAGTCCAATGCCGTCGTCGCCTGGTTCGATCGGGACCGCCATGTCTCCACCAGCGAGATGGCGGCGTTCCTTGCCGACAAGATTGGGGCTCTGCAGATCGATGTTGTCGTCGTCCTCCACCACCCAGAGAAGTACCTCGTGCGGTTCATCCACAAACACCACGCCGAGCTGGCCGTATCTCGCCGCGTGCTGCCGTTCGGGGACACCAAGCTGCAGCTCCGGGCGTGGCGGCTGGAGGAGCACGCGGAGCACGTCGACCTCGGCCACCATGTTCGTCTCTGCCTCAAGGGCCTCCCCCTCTACGCCTGGGACGAGCTCGCCGTCGCCAACGCCGTCGGCTCCGGTTGCTCCCTCGACTACATCGAGCCTGCGTCCAAGTTGAAGACGGAAACCAAGGGACGTGGATTTTTAGAACAGCTGCACCCCGGCCCTTGTATCCTGGTTGTCCAATATTGCTTTAAGATCTGTGCAACACAACTAACTTTTCGTATGAAAATTTCTCTTTTTTGTTTCTCTCACATAAAAGATGTCTTGAAGTTCAAACCTTTGCAGCGTGGCAAAGCTTTCCATCTAGAATCTAGGATAAATCTTTCAGAATTTTTTGTCAAACATACATATACAAAAAATGATTTTTTACATTAAAAAAATCGTTTTTGTATATTTATATTTGACAAAAAAATCTAAAAGATTTATCCTAGATTCTAGATAGAAAACTTTGCTACGCTGCAAAGGTTTGAATTTCAAAATATGTTTTATGTGAGAGAAACAAAAAAGAAAAATGTGTTTGCACGAATCGCGATGCGTAGAATGGATGGCTAGATAGAGAGGGCCCCGGTGCAGCTGTGCTATTTTATATTTTCGGGAAACCAAGTCCCTGGGCCTGTGGGCATGGACACCCTGCCTTAGCAAGGTCCCGCGAGTGAGTTGGATCACTCTTCCAGCGCGCAATGGAGGTGCTCCGATCTACGGCAGGAAGGGACTCGAGCATCGCGTTCTCGCGCACCTCGACATCCACGAGGATCCCTCCTCGGGCAGGCTCGTCTCCAAGCCGTTCGTCTGGCGCTCAAACATCGTTGATGGCGAGTCAAAGGCCCGCGACAGGCGTGAGCGGGTTTCCCGCCCTGTGCGCCAGGATCGTCGCGACCGAGATGGAGATGGGGACCGCGACCACGGCCGTGGCCGCGGCGGGCGGGACGCTTCCAGGGGAGGGCCGGACGGCGGTGCTCGCGCCCACAGGAGCCTGTCGCGCGCGCCACGTGATGATCAGCAGCAACACCGCGGCCACGAAAGGGGTGGCAGGGACGACCGTCGCGACAGCCGCGATGGCCGTCGGCGCGCCGCCTCACCACTGCCCCCGCCAGTATCCGCCCCTCTCCTCCTGGGCTCCGGCTCAGCCAACACCCCCGTAACCGGCGCTCTGGAGCTGCAGATCGCCACCCCTGCCCCGGCTGCTCATGTGGAGGTCCGGGGGCGCAGTCCGGTCAGGCAGGACCGCAGGACCACCCAGGCAACGCAAGGCGCAACTCAAGGGATGCACGCACTCCCCCGTCATCGCCTCCACTCTCCCCCATGTTGGTGCTCCGTTCGCCCCCCTCCCTGCAAGCGTGATGAGGCCAGAGCTGCTCTGGAAGCCATCCAGGAAAAGAGCCCGACGCTCATTGAGCTTTGCTCACCGGCCTCCATGCTAAGCCCTCTCCTTAGCATCTCGCCGGTGCGCCCGCCCGGCTTCGAGACTTCTCCAACGCCGCCACTGCTCAGCAGTGGCCCCCTGCAGCGTACCCCGACCTCTCCACGGGCTCGCCGGCATGCAAATGATGATGGACTGCCGGCGGGTTTCGCCGAACTTCTGGTGCCCAGCCTGGGCTTGGCGCTCCCCGAGCCTTTGTTCTGCGGCCGCCTGCCGGCGCTCATGCCGTCTGCTCCGGCTCCCCCTGCATCGCCATTTTCAACCCCACCCAAGAAGCCGGCGGCACGACGGAAAACACTGGTTGGTGTGAAGATCTCCAAGACGGGAGGCCTCTCTCTTCAGAGGGTCAGGCGCCCTGCAGTGCTCGCGGCAACGGCTCCAGCAGCAAAGATGGCAGAGCGGATGGTTAGCCGCAGCCTGGGCATCACCAAGGACGGTGAGGACGTCACCACGGCCACCGTGGATGCCTTTGCGGTTAAGTTCAAAGAGCAACTCTCTCCTGAGGTGATTGTGGCCATGAGAGAGTTCTTCGAGCTCGACAACGGTGCTGTTACAGCTGTTGAAGATGCTCTAATCGGCCATGGTGGAGCGGGGGTCCTCGACACTATTGGTGCTGCCGATGGTGTTAGCTCGCTGGACGTGGGCATCTGATCGGTGCAATCAGCTCGTACATGTTGTTGGGTGCTTTGTTCCCCATGTTAGTGCAACTCCTTTTATTCTGCAAGGGTATGTACCAGTTTGGTTGTAGCTTTGCTTGTGGTGTGTGTTTAGCTCTGTACTGTACGTGCTAACTGAGAATGGCCTCTGGCCCTGTTTCAAGCTTTTCTACTTCCATCCTGTACTTGCATGTGCTTGCCCACTTGGTGGGTTTCGTCCAGACTTCAAGGGTCAGGTTGTTGATCAATGACAATACAACCAATAAACACAATCAGCTGGAATGTGCGAGGGCTTAATTGCCCAGACCGGCGAGCTATAGTTAGGACAACGTTAGCTGAGTCATCGTGCCAGCTAGTCTGCCTCCCGGAGACCAAGTTGTGTGCTGTGGACAGATTCATCGCCGCGTCCCTTGGGGGGAACAGACTAACTGGCTATGCTCAGCGTCCGGCTGCTGGTACGAGGGGCGGTATCCTTCTGCTATGGGATGTGAACCTGCTTGATGCTTCCGACATTGTCGCCTCGGCATACTGTCTTTCAGCCACCTTTCATATACGCGCGTCGGGCTCCTGCTTCAAGCTCACTTTGGTCTATGGCCCTACTGATTCGACATGCAAAGACGCCTTCTTTACGGAGATGCTCAACCACAAACCACTCGCTGATGTGGCTTGGTTGGTCGCCAGAGACTTCAACCAAATTTACCGGGCAAGGGACAAGAATAAAAAGAATGTCGACACGAGTAGAATTAATCGTTTTCGCTCCACACTCCAGTCTTGTGAGCTCAAGGAAATCCACCTCCAGAACATACGCTTCACTTGGAGCAATGAACGCGCAAACCCCACCTTGTGCAAGCTTGATTCTTTCTTCTGCAATGCCGAGTGGGACACCACTCACAACAGTCACCTGCTACACGCCCTGTCGTCTTCCCTCTCTGACCACTGCCCGTTATTGCTCGCCGACGACAAGGGCCCGAGGCGCCCGCGTACTTCCAAATTCGAGAACTTCTGGTATCTTTGCCCGGATTTCAAGAGGTCGTCCAAAATGCTTGGACTGAGAGGGTCAGTCACTCTGAGCCATACCAGGTCCTTCATCATAAGCTCAAAAAAGGCACTCCGTCTCACTGAGTGGAGCAAGCGTATCTTCTCCAAGGCCAAGGTTCAGCTACATGCGGCCAACATGATCATTCTTCGACTGGACATTGCGCAAGAGGACCGTCTAATATCCCGGAGGAGATGGACTTGCGCTCTAGGCTTAAGAGGCGGGTGATTAGTCTGGCGGTCCTGCAGAGGGCAAGAAAGAGCCAATGCGCTAGGATCGCAAACCTCAAGGATGGAGATGCTAGCACAAAAAATTTCCACCGTCGTATCAACGCCAGGAGAAGAAAGAATCACATCCATAGGATCAAGGATGCACATGGCTGGGTGACCGAGCATGAGAAAAAAGAGAAGATAATCCACAACCACTTCTCGGAGGTCATGGGCAGAGGTAGCACAAGCAACGTTGACTTCAATTGGGATGAGTTGAAAATTCAACCCCATGACTTGCATGATCTCGGTGACCCCATCATAGAGGATGAGGTTTTGGCGGCCATAAAAGCGATGCCGGGTGACAAGGCACCCGGGCCGGACGGCTTCACCGGCAGCTTCTTCAAACGGTGTTGGGATATCATCAAGCATGATCTCATGCGTGTCATCCAATGTTTTGACTCCCTCCGCACTTCCCACTTGCAATGGCTCAACTCGGCCAATGCGGTGTTGTTGCCCAAGAAGGATGGGGTGGAAGGCGTCTCCGATTATAGGCCAATTAGCCTGGTGCATGCTATTGCCAAGATTATTACCAAGATTCTTTCCTTGAGGCTTGCCCCCCACATGGACGCACTCGTCTCCAACGCCCAAAGTGCTTTCATAAAGAAGAGGAGTATACATGACAACTTCATGTATGTTCGCAATTTTGCGCGCCGGTTGCACAAACGCAAGATTTTCGCCCTCCTCTTCAAGCTCGACATTAGAAAAGCATTTGACTCGGTCAAGTAGGAATACATCCTCGACCTTTTGCAGCGCAAGGGGTTTCCTTGCAAATTCCGGAATTGGATCGCCGCTCTGCTTTCATCATCCTCTTCGCGTATCCTCCTCAATGGGCTTCCGGGCCACCCGATCAAGCATGGCCGCGGTTTCCGTCAAGGAGACCCGATATCACCGATGTTGTTCGTCCTTGCAATCGACCCCCTTCAACAAATCCTCGCCACCGTAACTCGTAAAGGCATCTTACACAAGATACGCGGGCGAGGTACCATGATGAGAACCTCCCTCTATGCGGATGACGCGGCCATCTTCATGGACCCAATTAAGAGGGACGTTGACAACCTCGCTGCCATCCTAAGGGGTTTCGGCGAGGTGACAGGCCTTTGCACCAACTTCCACAAGAGCTCGGTGGTGCCCATTCGATGCAACCATCTTCCGCTGGGGCATATTCTGAGTAGCATCCCGGCGACACGCGCCATGTTCCCAATAAAATATTTAGGCCTCCCGCTCTCGGTCAAGCAACTCCGGAAAGTCGACTTCCAATATCTCGAAGACAAGGCGGCCGGGAAGTTGGTAACTTGGGAGGGACAATCCATCACAACAATTGGACGCATTGCCCTTGTCTGATCAGTCATCACCTCTCAAGCGGTCTTCTCCATCACGCCTCTCATTGTGCCGCAGGGCACACTCCATAACCTCAACAAGGTGGAGAGGGCCTTCCTCTGGGCTGGTTCAGACAAGACGACCGGTGCAAAATGCAAGGTCAACTGGGACGTGGTCTGCAGGCCCATGAATTACGGAGGCCTTGGGGTCCTCAACACCGACAAGTTTGCTCGGGCCTTGCGGCTGAGGTGGTTTTGGTTCGAATGGAAGGAGCCTAATAAACTTTGGGTTGGATTGGGCAACCCTTGCACCGAGGACGACCTAGATTTCTTCTATGCCTCAACCACAATCATCGTCGGAAATGGTGCTAAAACACCTTTTTGGGACGCCCCATGGTTGCTTGGTCGCAAGCCCAAGGATGTTGCCCCGCTTATCTATCAAGCCGCGAAAAGGAAGAACTGGAAGCTACGAGAAGCCATACACGGGAACGCTTGGATGACTAACATCAAGCATGACACGGTGGTCTCCGGCGCCCATGTCCGGGAGCTTTTCTCGCTCTGGACACTTCTGCATGGCTTTCACCTTGATGACCAGGTTGAGGATGGCATTGTTTGGAAACATGCTGTAGATGGGATATACTCAGCGGCCACTGCTTATAAGGCGCAATTCCTTGGCCTAACACATTCACACATTCACTACATGGTCTGGAAAGCTTGGGCTCCCCCTAAGGTCAAATTCTTCGCCTGGCTGGCCTTGCAAGACCGGATTTGGACTGCAGACCGGTTGGAGCAGCGTGGTTGGGAAAATTGTGGGCTTTGCCCACTTTGCAAGAGGGATCAAGAATCAGGCATCCACATTTTCGTCAAGTGCTGCTTCTCCATACGGCTCTGGCGATCGGTCATTGACAAGTTTGTGTTGGAAATATGCCCTAGAGGCAATAATAATATGATTATTATTATATTTCCTTGTTCATGATAATTGTCTATTGTTCATGCTATAATTGTGTTATCCGGAAATCATAATGCATGTGTGAATACATAGACCATAACATGTCCCTAGTAAGCCTCTAGTTAACTAGCTCGTTGATCAATAGATAGTCACGGTTTCCTGACTATGGACATTGGATGTCATTGATAACGGGATCACATCATTAGGAGAATGATGTGATGGACAAGACCTAATCCTAAGCATAGCACAAGATCGTGTAGTTCGTTTGCTAGAGCTTTTCCAGTGTCAAGTATCATTTCCTTAGACCATGAGATCGTGTAACTCCCGGATGCCGTAGGAGTGCTTTGGGTGTACCAAACATCACAACGTAACTGGGTGACTATAAAGGTATACTATAGGTATCCCCAAAAGTATCTGTTGGGTTGACACGGATTGAGACTGGAATTTGTCACTCCGTATGACGGAGAGGTATCTCTGGGCCCACTCGGTAATGCATCATCATAATGAGCTCAATGTGACCAAGTGTTTGGTCATGTGATCATGCATTACAGTACGAGTAAAGTGACTTGCTGGTAACGAGATTGAACGAGGTATTGGGATACCGACGATCGAATCTCGGGCAAGTAACGTACCGATTGACAAAGGGAATTGTATACGGGATTGATTGAATCCTCGACATCGTGGTTCATCCGATGAGATCATCGTGGAACATGTGGTAGCCAACATGGGTATCCAGATCCCGCTGTTGGTTATTGACCGGAGAGTCGTCTCGGTCATGTCTACGTGTCTCCCGAACTCGTAGGGTCTACACACTTAAGGTTCGGTGACGCTAGGGTTGTAGAGATATTAGTATGCGGTAACCCGAAAGTTGTTCGGAGTCCTGGATGAGATCCCGAATGTCACGAGGAGTTCCGGAATGGTCCAGAGGTGAAGATTTATATATAGGAAGTCCAGTTTCAGCCATCAGGAAAGTTTCGGGGGTAATCGGTATTGTACCGGGACCACTGGAAGGGTCCCGGGGGTCCACCGGGTGGGGCCACCTATCCTGGAGGGCCCCATGGGCTGGAGTGGGAGGGGAACCAGCCCCTGGTGGGCTGGTGCGCCCCCATGGGCCTCCCCCTGTGCCTAGGGTTGGAAACCCTAGGGGTGGGGGGTGCCCCACTTGGCTTGGGGGGCAAGTCCCCCCCTTGGCCGCCGCCCCCTCTTGGAGATCCCATCTCCTAGGGCCGGCGCCCCCCTAGGGGCCCTATATATAGTGGGGGGAGGGTGGACAGCAGCACCAAGTCTCTGGCGCCTCCCTCTCCCCACGTAACACCTCTCTCTCTCTCTCTCGTTGGAGCTTGGCGAAGCCCTGCCAAGATCACCGTTGCTTCCACCACCATGCCGTCGTGCTGCTGGATCTCCATCAACCTCTCCTTCCCCTTGCTGGATCAAGAAGCAGGAGACGTCTTCCCAACCATACGTGTGTTGAACGCGGAGGTGCCGTCCGTTCGGCGCTAGGTCATCGGTGATTTGGATCACGACGAGTACGACTCCATCAACCCCGTTCTCTTGAACGCTTCCGCTCGCGATCTACAAGGGTATGTAGATGCACTCTCCTCTCCCTCGTTGCTAGATGACTCCATAGATTGATCTTGGTGATGCGTAGAAAATTTTAAAATTCTGCTACGTTCCCCAACAGTGGCATCATGAGCTAGGTCTATGCGTAGTTTCTATGCACGAGTAGAACACAAGTTGTTGTGGGCGTTGATTTTGTCAATTTACTTGCCATTACTAGTCTTATCCTGATTCGGCGGCATCGTGGGATGAAGCGGCCCAGACCGACCTTACACGTACGCTTACGTGAGACTGGTTCCACCGACTGACATGCACTAGTTGCATAAGGTGGCTAGCGGGTGTCTGTCTCTCCCACTTTAGTTGGATCGGATTCGATGAAAAGGGTCCTTATGAAGGGTAAATAGAAATTGGCATATCACGTTGTGGTTTTGGCATAGGTAAGAAACGTTCTTTCTAGAAACCTATAGCAGACACGTAAAAACTTGCAACAACAATTAGAGGACGTCTAACTTGTTTTTGCGGCATGTGCCATGTGTTGTGATATGGCCAAAAGGATGTGATGAATGATATATGTGATGTATGAGATTGATCATGTTCTTGTAATAGGAATCACGACTTGCATGTCGATGAGTATGACAACCGGCAGGAGCCATAGGAGTTGTCTTAATTTATTTATGACCTGCGTGTCAACATAAACATCATGTAATTACTTTACTTTATTGCTAAACCGTTAGCCATAGTAGTAGAAGTAATAGATGACGAGATAACTTCATGAAGACACGATGATGGAGATCATGGTGTCATGCCGGTGACGAGGATGATCATGGCGCCCCGAGGATGGAGATCAAAAGGAGCAAATGATATTGGCCATATCATGTCACTATTTGATTGCATGTGATGTTTATCATGTTTTTGCTTCTTATTTGCTTAGAACGACGGTAGTAAATAAGATGATCCCTCACAATAATTTCAAGAAAGTGTCCCCCCTAACTGTGCACCGTTGCTAAGGTCTGTTGTTCCGAAGCACCACGTGATGATCGGGTGTGATAGGCTCTAACGTTCGCATACAATTGGTGTAAGCCAGATTTACACACGCAATACACTTAGGTTGACTTGACGAGCCTAGCATGTACAAACATGGCCTCGGAACACGAAAGACCGAAAGGTCGAACATGAGTCGTATAGAAGATATGATCAACATGAAGATGTTCACCGATGATGACTAGTCTGTCTCACGTGATGATCGGACACGGCCTAGTTGAATCGGATCATGTATCACTCAGATGGCTAGAGGGATGTCTATCTGAGTGTGAGTTTATTAAATAATTTGATTAGATGAGATTAATTATCATGAACTTAGTCTAAAATCTTTGCAATATGTCTTGTAGATCAAATGGCCCACGCTAATGTTGCCCTCAACTTCAACGCGTTCCTAGAGAAAACCAAGCTGAAAGACGATGGCAGCAACTACACGGACTGGGTTCGTAACCTGAGGATTATCCTCATAGCTGCCAGGAAAGCATATGTCCTTGATGCACCGCTACGTGAAGCACCTGTTTTCCCTGCAGAACAAGATGTTATGAACGCTTGGCAGACACGTAGTGATGATTACTCCCTGGTTCAGTGCGGCATGCTTTACAGCTTAGAACCGGGGCTCCAAAAGCGTTTTGAGCAACACAGAGCATATGAGATGTTCCAAAAGCTGAAAATGGTTTTCCAAGCTCACGCCCGGGTCGAGAGATATGAAGTCTCCGACAAGTTCTATAGTTGTAAGATGGAGGAGAACAGTTCTGTCAGCGAGCACATACTCAAAATGTCTGGGCTGCATAACCGCTTGTCTCAGCTAGGAGTTAATCTCCCGAATGATGCGGTCGTTGACAGAATCCTTCAGTCGCTCCCACCTAGCTACAAGAGCTTTGTGATGAACTTCAATATGCAGGGGATGGAAAAGACCATTCCCGAGGTATATTCAATGCTGAAATCAGCGGATGTGGAAATCAAAAAAGGAACATCAAGTGTTGATGGTGAATAAAACCATTAAGTTCAAGAAAGGCAAGGGTAAAAAGAACTTCAAGAAGGACGGCAAGGGAGTTGTCGCGCCCGGTAAGCAAGCTGCCGGGAAGAAGTCAAAGAATAGACCCAAGCCTGAGACTGAGTGCTTTTATTGCAAGGGAAACGGTCACTGGAAGCGGAATTGCCCCAAGTACTTAGCGGAAAAGAAGGCCGGCAATACCAAAGGTATATGTGATATACATGTTATTGATGTGTACCTTACCAGCGCTTGTAGTAGCTCCTGGGTATTTGATACCGGTGCAGTTGCTCATATTTGTAACTCAAAACAGAAACTGCGGAATAAATGGAGACCGGCGAAGGACGAGGTGACGATGCGCGTCGGGAATGGTTCCAAGATCGATGTGATCGCCGTCGGCACCCTACCTCTGCATTTACCTACGGGATTAGTTTTAAACCTCAATAATTATTATTTAGTACCACCTTTGAGCATGAATATTGTATCTGGATCTCGTTTAATGCGAGATGGCTACTCATTTAAATCTGAGAATAATGGTTGTTCTATTTATATGAGAGACATGTTTTATGGCCATGCCCCGCTGGTCAATGGTTTTTTCTTATTTAATCTCGAACGTGATCTTACACACATTCATAGTGTGAATGGCAAAAGATGTAAGGTTGATAATGATAGTCCCACATACTTGTGGCACTGCCGCCTTGGTCACATTGGTGTCAAACGCATGAAAAAACTCCATGCAGATGGACTTTTGGAGTCTCTTGATTATGAATCATTTGACACGTGCGAACCATTCCTCATGGGTAAAATGACCAAGACTCCGTTCTCCGGAACAATGGAGCGAGCAACCAACTTATTGGAAATCATACATACTAATGTGTGCGGTCCAATGAGCGTTGAGGCTCGCGGTGGCTATCGTTATGTCCTCACCCTCACTGATGACTTAAGTAGATATGGGTATGTCTACTTAATGAAACACAAGTCTGAGACCTTTGAAAAGTTCAAGGAATTTCAGAGTGAGGTTGAGAATCAACGTGACAGGAAAATCAAGTTCTTACAATCAGATCATGGGGGAGAATATTTGAGTCACGAATTTGGCACGCACTTAAGGAAATGTGGAATAGTTTCACAAGTCACGCCGCCTGGAACACCATAGCGTAATGGTGTGTCCGAACATCGTAATCGCACCCTATTGGATATGGTACGATCTATGATGTCTCTTACCGATCTACCGCTATCATTTTGGGGTTATGCTATAGAGACTGTCGCATTCACTTTAAATAGGGCTCCGTCGAAATCCTTGAGACGACACCGTATGAATTGTGGTTTGGCAAGAAACCTAAGCTGTTGTTTCTGAAAGTTTGGGGATGCGATGCTTATGTCAAGAAACTTCAACCTGAAAAGCTCGAACCCAAATCAGAAAAATGCGTCTTCATAGGATACCCTAAAGAAACTATTGGGTATACCTTCTATCTTAGATCCGAAGGCAAGACATTTGTTGCCAAGAATGGGTCCTTTCTAGAGAAAGAGTTTCTCTCGAAAGAAGTAAGTGGGAGGAAAGTAAAACTTGATGAAGTGTTGCCTCTTGAACCGGAGAGTGGCACAGCTCAAGAAATTGTTCCTGAGGTGTCTGCACCGACTAGGGAGGAAGTTAATGATGATGATTATGAAACTTCAGATCAAGTTGCTACTGAACTTCGAAGGTCCACAAGGACGCGTTCCGCACCAGAGTGGTATGGCAACCCTGTCCTGGAAACCATGTTGTTGGACAATGGTGAACCTTCGAACTATGAAGAAGCGATGGCGAGCACAGATTCCGACAAATGGCTGGAAGCCATGAAATCCGAGATAGGATCCATGTATGAAAACGAAGTATGGACTTTGACTGACTTGCCTGTTGATCGGCGAGCCATAGAAAATAAATGGATCTTTACAAAGAAGACAGACGCGGATGGTAATGTGACCATCTATAAAGCTCGGCTTGTCGCTAAGGGTTATCGACAAGTTCAAGGGGTTGACTACGATGAGACTTTCTCACCCATAGCGAAGCTGAAGTCCGTCCGAATCATGTTAGCAATTGCCGCATTCTATGATTATGAGATATGGCAAATGGACGTCAAAATGGCATTCCTTAATGGTTTCCTTAAGGAAGAATTGTATATGATGCAGCCGGAAGGTTTTGTCGATCCTAAGAATGTTGACAAGGTGTGCAAGCTCCAACGCTCAATCTATGGGCTGGTGCAAGCATCTCGGAGTTGGAACATTCGTTTTGATGAGATGATCAAAGCGTTTGGGTTTACACAGACTTATGGAGAAGCCTGCGTTTACAAGAAAGTGAGTGGAAGCTCCGTAGCATTTCTCATATTATATGTGGATGACATACTATTGATGGGAAATGATATAGAATTCTTGGAAAGCATAAAGGCCTACTTGAACAAGTGTTTTTCAGTGAAGGACCTTGGAGAAGCTGCTTATATATTAGGCATTAAGATCTATAGAGATAGATCGAGACGCCTCATTGGTCTTTCACAAAGTACATACCTTGACAAGATATTGAAGAAGTTCAATATGGATCAGTCCAAGAAGGGGTTCTGGCCTGTATTGCAAGGTATGAGATTGAGCACAGATCAATGCCCGACCACGGCAGAAGATAGAGAAAAGATGAGTGTCGTCCCCTATGCCTCGACCATAGGGTCTATCATGTATGCCATGCTGTGTACCAGACCTGATGTAAACCTTGCCGTAAGTTCGGTAGAAAGGTACCAAAGTAATCCCGGCATGGAACACTGGACAGCGGTCAAGAATATCCTGAAGTACTTGAAAATGACTAAGGATATGTTTCTCGTGTATGGAGGTGACGAAGAGCTTGTCGTAAAGGGTTACGTCGATGCTAGCTTCGACACAGATCTGGATGACTCTAAGTCACAAACCGGATACGTGTATATTTTAAATGGTGGGGCAATCAGCTGGTGCAGTTGCAAGCAAAGCGTCGTGGCGGGATCTACATGTGAAGCGGAGTACATGGCAGCCTCGGAGGCAGCACAAGAAGCAATCTGGGTGAACGAGTTCTTTACCGACCTACGAGTTATTCCCAATGCGTCGGGCCCGATGACTCTCTTCTGTGACAACGCTGGAGCTATTGCCCTTGCCAAGAAGCCCAGGTTTCACAGGAAGACCAGGCATATCAAGCGTCACTTCAACTCCATTTGTGAAAATGTTCAAAATGGAGACATAGATATTTGCAAAGTGCATACAGACCTGAATGTCGCAGATCCGTTGACTAAACCTCTTCCTCGAGCAAAACATGATCAACACCAGAACTCTATGGGTGTTCGATTCATCACAATGTAACTAGAATATTGACTCTAGTGCAAGTGGGAGACTGTTGGAAATATGCCCTAGAGGCAATAATAAAATGATTATTATTATATTTCCTTGTTCATGATAATTGTCTATTGTTCATGCTATAATTGTGTTATCCGGAAATCATAATGCATGTGTGAATACATAGACCATAACATGTCCCTAGTAAGCCTCTAGTTAGCTAGCTCGTTGATCAATAGATGGTCACGGTTTCCTGACTATGGACATTGGATGTCATTGATAACGGGGTCACATCATGAGGAGACTGATGTGATGGACAAGACCCAATCCTAAGCATAGCACAAGATCGTGTAGTTCGTTTGCTAGAGCTTTTCCAGTGTCAAGTATCATTTCCTTAGACCATGAGATCGTGTAACTCCCGGATGCCGTAGGAGTGCTTTGGGTGTACCAAACGTCACAACGTAACTGAGTGACTATAAAGGTATACTACAGGTATCCCCGAAAGTATCTGTTGGGTTGACACGGATCGAGACTGGAATTTGTCACTCCGTATGACGGAGAGGTATCTTTGGGCCCACTCGGTAATGCATCATCATAATGAGCTCAATGTGACCAAGTGTTTGGTCACGGGATCATGCATTACGGTACGAGTAAAGTGACTTGCCGGTAACGAGATTGAACGAGGTATTGGGATACTGACGATTGAATCTCGGGCAAGTAACGTACCGATTGACAAAGGGAATTGTATACGGGATTGATTGAATCCTCGACATCGTGGTTCATCCGATGAGATCATCGTGGAACATGTGGGAGCCAACATGGGTATCCAGATCCCGCTGTTGGTTATTGACTGGAGAGTCGTCTCGGTCATGTCTATGTGTCTCCCGAACCCGTAGGGTCTACACACTTAAGGTTCGGTGACGCTAGGGTTGTAGAGATATTAGTATGCGGTAACCCGAAAGTTGTTCGGAGTCCCGGATGAGATCCCGGACGTCACGAGGAGTTCCGGAATGGTCCGGAGGTGAAGATTTATATATAGAAAGTCCAGTTTCGGCCATCGGGAAAGTTTCGGGGGTAATCGGTATTGTACCGGGACCACCGGAAGGGTCCCGAGGGTCCACCGGGTGGGGCCACCTATCCCGGAGGGGCCCATGGGCTGGAGTGGGAGGGGAACCAGCCCCTGGTGGGCTGGTGCGCCCCCCATGGGCCTCCCCCTGCGTCTAGGGTTGGAAACCCTAGGGGTGGGGACGCCCCACTTGGCTTGGGGGGCAAGTCCCCCCCCCCTTGTCCGCCGCCTCCCTTGGAGATCCCATCTCCTAGGGCCGGCGCCCCCCTAGGGGCCCTATATATAGTGGGGGGAGGGAGGGCAGCCGCACCAAGTCTCTGACGCCTCCCTCTCCCCACGTAACACCTCTCTCTCTCTCTCTC